>NW_027107553.1:1257424-1260059 GCF_000696795.3 Halyomorpha halys | reverse complement strand
TATATATATTTATTTATTTATATACATGCTAAAATAGTTCAGTAATCTGAAGGGTAATCCCACCTGCCTTCCTGTTCTATTCTGTGCATATAAGCACAATATGTAAAAAATTATTCATGTATAAGATACTTCTATTATATGTGAAGTACATAAGCATAATTTATTACACAAGATTTTATTTAACCCTCATTTCATAAATAATTAATTTTTTGTTTATTTATGTTTTTGTTTTTTTCTGACCGCACCCCCGACCATCTTCTCCAATTAGTAATCTACGGTCAACTATCTACACCTTATTAGAAAATAACTTTTCTCTATTATTTTTTTTAGTTACCTATCAACTGTAATTTTTGTATGCTCAGTTTTTATATTGAAAGCACTCAATGTACATAAATAACAGAGGTTATTTGCGAAAAATGGGAAAATAGTTAAACTTTGAATTGATAAAGAAATAAATTTTATAGAGGTTTTTTCAAGGACATTAATAGTACATATGGGTGGGTTGTTGTGTTGTGTGTACTGTTAAGCAATCAAAACTAACACTAATCTAAAGAACAAATGCATGAAATATTAATGTTAATTATTTCTTGACAGTGATTCAGAAGAAGAGGAGGAAACACCTAAAAAAAGAAAATTGAACTCCGAAGAAAAAAATGAGCCAAAACAAAAACAGACTAAATCTTCTGTGAAAACATCAGCTCCAGCTCCTGAAAAATCCACACCAAAGTAAATTATCCAGTAATAGTTGTAATTCACACTCATTCTGTATGTGCTGTGTTCTCCTTTAACTGTTGTACCTTTTCTTTGTTTGTATATATTATGACAAACATAATAATAAACTTCGCGTGTATGTATGTTATATGCTATTAGATTCTTAGTATTGAAAGTTGGAAAAAGGTTTTTCTTTATTTTTGTATTCTGTCTGTCGGCTAATTATTGTAGTTTAAATTGAAGGAAAAAAATGAAAAATACAGAAAAAAAAATCCTTTAATTAAAGGACAAGATGTTAATAGTTTTTGAAATTTGACGTTGGATAAAAAAAAAATTAATTGTTCCTAGAGTTATTAAACTTTTAATAGTCGAATTACTTTGATATAACAATTTTTCAAGCAATATATAGAAAATTTGTCACTACATTTTGTATCGTATATCTTGTTACTAAAAAACCCATGGGTTCAGACTCCCTGAACCCATTTGATTTATTGTGAAACATGCCTTTTCAATGTATATCTGTATGCTGCAGTAAAAAATAGTAAAGTATTATTTAATTGTTTACTATACTCTTAATTGTAGATTTTATATCATTAGCTTATATCAGACTTATTTATTTCTAAGAAAATAAAAATCGTATATTCAATATTCACTTTCATCATTAAATTTGTTCAATACCATTTATCCAGAATATTGTTAATAATCTGAATCTCTTACCTAAACCTTCATTAAAACAAATATTGTCCATCATTTAGCTGAATAAAAAATGTATTGTTTTATCATTAAACTGGTCATATATATTACCTCATTTGTATTATGTATTATATTCTAAAGCCAAATAAATTCATTATTGTGATAAGCTTAAGGAGGTTATGTAGTTCATTTATTAATTATCTTATACCATGACCTTATGTATATCTCCACTGATCTTATTAATGATCAAAAATGTATTCTTATTAAATTTTTATTTTATAGTCATTATTTGGTTTTTGCGTTATGAATGTAGGTCTTGAAATGTTATGTTAAATTCATTGAGAATGTTTTCAAATAAACAAATTGATTCTCTCTTAATTGCTTTGTAATTAGTATGTGATGTTAATTCCTGATGAATTTGTTGTGTCATGATCCTGTGCAACCTATCTATTTGACCAAGCTGATTGTTCATGTTTCCATAGAAGTATCATGTATGATATCTTGTTAGTAGAAAATGCCCAAAGAACTAGTACCAGTTATAGAATATGAATTGTAATTAGTTGCAACTCTTATTAAGTATTGTAATAGTCAAATTTTTAATTTAAAGTTTTAGCTAGATCTATCTATTTTAGAGCATTTTCAGGTCAATTAAATTCCCTACCAAACAAAAACAGACCATTATAAGCAAAGCTGCAGACCATTACGCCATGCAGGATAGCATATTGAAGTATTTTTTTCCTCGGTGCCAGCATGGGTCGGGCCTTGGCCTCCAGAAATTTCTTCCACTCGTTCCTGTCCTGTGCCTTATGCCAACCTGGTCTTGCCATCTAGCCTTTGGTCGCCCAACTTTTCTTTGTCTATCATTTCATACCTCATGACTCTCTTCGGAACCATCCATTCGAACGACATGTCCAGCCCATCTGAGTCTATGTTTATGATACAACCGATAGAAGCAGCATTATATAATTTGTACAGCTCTTTACTAAGTCTTTTCCTCCAGACACCATTATCTCGAATATTGAAGTTAATACTTACTTATGTTTTAAAAGGTATTTGCACTTTATTAAATAAAACCAAAAATTGTATCCAATTCTGTCTCAACACTTTATTTCTCACTAGTCCAACGTTTCGGCCATTCCAGCCATCTTCAAGGACATCTAAATATTCAACAGCTTATATTATATCTTCATTTTTAACATTTACAACCACATCATTATTCACTATATAATAT
>NW_027107553.1:1226540-1255364 GCF_000696795.3 Halyomorpha halys | reverse complement strand
GTGGAAGAATACTCTTTATGTTATAGACTTAACAATAAGATTAAAAAGTATTATAGCAATGTAAAAGACAAAATTGAGATAAAATGTCAATCGGGATTAATATATAAAATTCCATGTTTAAATTGTCCAGCAATCTATATAAGTGAAACTAAGCAAATGTTGGGGGATAGAATATATTCTCTTCTCTTGGACCATTATGGACCTGCCAAAGTGGTAAGGAAAGGCGTGCAATTGGACATACACCAGATATTTTTTATATTTTGTGGGACTTATTTTATTTTTTAATCAATTTTAATTCAAATTTTTCATCTGTTCATCACTAATTTTGTTTACATGGCCTTTAAGAAAAATTAATTTTGCTGTACTAATAATTGTGATTGCGGACTACAATTACTGTGATTAATTGGGTAGTTGAAATAACCAGTTATTATTACTTGTGATTTTTATTTTATTTCTGGAATATCAAATTAAAGTAATTGTAATTAAAATTAATTTTTGGCTAATACTGGTGCCTATCTAAAGGATTACAGAAGGAAGAAATGGTTAACTAAGTTAATTAAAATATAGGAATAAATATTTCCCCAACTTTATTCAAAGAAAAGTAATAACAAGAACCTCATACAGTGTCAAAAATACATTTTTAATCATGATACATGAAAAAATAAACATTTATGGGCACATTTCATTAATTTCCTTGTTGATATCCAACAACTGCAAAATAAAGTCAGAATCTGCAAGAATGCCAGCAACTGTGGAAAGCAATTCTTGGAAAGTAGCCGGCAGCAAGTCTAGTTGTTTTCCACACATTTCCATGACTTCTACTTCAGTGGCATCAAATTCCTGCAAACAACAAAAATATACATTAGTTTTGTTTTTATAATGATATTATAAGCATTTAAAAGCAAATAAAACAACCATGGGGAATACCTTATGTTGTAGAAAATCTGCAAAAGTTAATCTAACTCTCTGTGAATTTGAGTTGGAATCAGTACAAATTATAGTAAATGCTCCAGAATTGTTCTTTGGTACGGCAAAATACACGCCTGCAACAACCTCTCCCTTAATGTTCCGGGAAAGCCAGCTTTTGAAATTATATACTAAATTTCTTTTTTCTGTTACTTCAACAGCATTCTCAAAGGGCCGGGCAACATAAATTAAATTTTGATATGAGTTTACTGTAGTTCCTCTTGTTTCTTTCACTTCCCATATAACATAGTTCATTGTATTTTCTGGGAAAAAATACCTATATTCTCGCTTAACCCAAGATTCATTGGTTTGTGTAAACCAACCTAAAACAAATGAAGTAAAAAATACTTAGCAAATCCTGGAATAACAACATTAGTATAAATCTATTAAGTAATTAAATTAATCATGTAAGCTAACCAACAGAGCATTTACACAATCAGAACCGTTAATAATTAATATAAAAGTATCTCAATTTAAAATCCCCTCAGTAAATAATCCTACTTCAAAAACCTTTAAAAAAAAGTTATTAATTTAAAAAACTGAATCTATTGATAAAAAACAAAACAAAAAAAAACTGAGAGAATTTAATCTATTCATTCACCTGTATGTGGATAAGCATTGTCCTCCATTACAGTAACAACACGTGCAACATGGTAACCTGGATCTAGCAGCAGGACTCCCTTACGCCCAGCTATTTCAACCTTCATACAGACAAGCACATGCTCTTTGTCTGATGTTTCGCATGGTCCACGTTCAAGATAACCGGCTGGATCTTCAATTGATTCTTCACAAGAAACCAAGTTGAGCGAAGAAGCAACTGTTTGGTTGAGTTCCCTCAATCTTGTAATCAATTCTAATCCAAGGCCAACACATGTGTATTCTTCCTCTACAATAGCTGGTATGTACTGTTCGTAGAAATGTCGTAAATTCCATTCTTGGCCCTTACGATAATCACCATAAAACCTATTAAACAAATCACTATGAAAAGAAGCACACCTAAAATGAAGAACTATTGCTGGTGATTTCTCAATACAATTTTCAAGCAATCGATGAATTATTGAAAATCTCAATTTCTCATTTATTTGTATTCAATGGAAAGAAACCATAAAATTGGTTATGAAATAGAATTACAAATCAATTGACTTAAAAAGAAAATAATTTATTTATTCAATGTAAAATGAAATATGAAAAAAATCAAAGAGAAGAATAGGCACACAAAAGGATATTAAAGCCTTGATTATCAGAAAAAAGAAGGGAAGAATTTAATACATGTACACAAAAATAATCTATTTTTGATAGAAAACTGAGTTTGTGCATGAGGTGCATTTTAAATTAAATCTTAACATTTTTGAATCTGTGATTTATCAATAATAATTAGTCTTATCTTCAGAAAATAAAAAACTAATATCAGCAAACAAATATTTAACCAATAAATTTATCTTAAAATCATTTTAAAATGCTTGATTTCATAATAATGGAATCAATGATAAATCTACAAATAACTTTGATACTACAAAATAGTAATTTCTTCTTTCTTTTCTCTTTTCATGCAAAATATGATCCTAAAAAATGCAAAGGCTAAACCACAAAGCATTCATTGTTACTGCAGACTAATAAAAATAAATATCCTAACCAATCATTTCCATACCTAATCATTCCTAACCACCATTCTTTATTCCGACTCCAGTTAGTCAATGTTCAATTCTAGTAGGTCTGTTCCAACAATCACTTCTGACTGTCTGGAACCATATGGAGCATGCTCAGTAAAAGTTTTGGGTGGGAAAAAACCTGTACTACACATACATATGCTTCGGACAGTCAGAAGCGGTTGTTGGAACAGAACTGAAGTGTCTTATAACTCATTCGTAACAAATAATATAAATAACCTTCATAATTATCAAGTTATACAAATACCTTATGAAATTTCCGACAGTATTGTAATGATGTTCCGGGAGGAGTTGTTGAACAGTCAGTTCAAATGAGAGAGCAAGGTCCTCATAGGCCTCAACTGTAGCAAGCTGGAGAGGCTCAAGTGGGGTAGACCAAATTGGGGGTGCTATAACACCCTGTTTCAGCCATCTTTCAGTTTCGAGTCAACTTGGCCACTCGGAACCCCATCTTCCAACCTTGGGTAACCCTCTCCCCTCATCCCTGCAGCTTGCTACAGGGGCTTCACTCTTTGAGGAACGATTCTCTGGCTCTGTAACATATTTAATAATATTACTTCAACTGTAATAAACTAATAAATTATAGAAGATTATAAATATTATTCTTAAATTTTTTCCAATGATTATAGTAATAGGAATTAAATGTATTAAAGATATTAAAAGATCAGTTACTTTAGGTACCATTTGAAAATATTGAACGTCCTAAGCTGTATTGAAGTTAATTTTAAAAGCACTTAAAAAGTCCTACTATACCCACATACATAGACAAAATTTTTAACTCAAACATAAGCCCAACTTAATTGTTTTTTTAATCTCTAAAGTTTCATAAGTAGTAAGTAGTAAAAAAAAAAGTTAATGTGGTAGCATTAATTTAATTGAATCAAATTTAAGATTAAAAATACATAACTATAGTCACTGTATAATATTTTCATAAAAAATACTATTCTTCACTAAATTTTTAGTATTTGTAATCTTTAATATATATAACCATCAATACTTATTAGTAACATTATGTTTAAAATTTATGAATATTACCTCAGGATAGCATTACTAAGCTAATGCATTAAAAAAAAAAAAAATACATCATACAATTAATAATTGCTTGCCATAATATTCTGGATAAATCATCAGTCATAATGATGACTATTAAGGAAAAAAGGAGTAAGTTACAAGAATCATTGTACTTATTGGCTCAATGCCAGCAGAGAAGTATGTTTAACTTCCGAAATCCATAAATGATAAATTTAATAAATATTTTATTCCTATTTAATAACAAACAAAAAAGTTTTAAAAAATATAAATAATAGGTGTTAAAGAAAATTTGTGTAAGAAGAACTTTGACATATTTTGAACATTTAATTACTTTCTCAGGTTTTTCACTGGAATATTTTTATTTTTTAATATGAACCAAAAAGAGTTTAAAAATCTTTAAACTACTCTCTTAACAAATTAGTTAGCGTTTTTCCCAAGCAGAATTTATTTAATTAAAACTACTCATAAAAAATTATAGATCTACTGCATATTTTCTTTTTGAAAATGACCAGTTTTTTTAAATTGTTTAATTACAAGTATAATTTAATTTAATTAATATTAAAAAGAAAGAATAAGAAACAATATGCTCTTCGTAACATTAATTAAACTGAATCCATTGAAAATTCGTGAATGGCTCATTACTACAATTAGGTACATACTGATGAATAATTATGTTTTATTCTAACTGAAATTTTATATATCACATTGTACATTATATACCGTATTTAACACAATATGATACCAATAGCTTGCAATGCAATAAAAAGATACCGTCTTTCACATCTTAGGAATCTAATACCATTTTTAGTTAATTAAAGTAGTATACATGTGATATATCACATGAATGTATGGTTCCATTCGCTTATGTTCCAACACCTCTTAAACACAAAAGTTTCATATGACCTTTCACATTACTCATATTGGAAAAAAATTAACCCTATTATGTAGTCCAAATAATCAAGATTATACAATCCTGTACCTTAGCCATATGGTTCATTTATAATTAAATTATAAAATGAAATTGGCATTTCAATTTCCAAAAAATGTATTTTGACCCTCACTTCAAATACAATTAAAATCTTAATTCTTACAGAACAATGAAATTGTGAAGTTCAATATGGAAACCTATGGTTGTCCTACTTCTGGCATTAGTCATCTGTATGACGTAACTAAACAATTCAGAAAATATTTGGAACAAAATTCAAAAGATTTCACTTAAAAATTAGGATTTCGTAATAAAATATAATAAACAAAAAATAAAATAATCTTAATATAACCAACTAAGAGAATGAGGACAAACTAAACAGTAAGTTAGGATAAAATAAAATAAATTACAATCAGTCTATTTCGAAAACCTTACCCATAAACTGGCACAAAGCCCTTTTAGAAAACTCCCTCCTCTGGCACGAAGAGTTCTCAAATTGGTGGGGAGCTATCCGAACGGCTGGTTTTATACAATCTTTATCAGTTGAGCCCCTCCTCGTTACAAATCCCCTCCCCTTGGGAATTACTACGTCAAGTAAGTCCAATAATTCAGCTGCATGACGGCAGCTGATAATAAACAATAACACAATGGCAACAGCCAGGTGCTCTAAGGCACTGGCCAATATGGCGACTTTATTACACTCCCGTCTTTTAGGGCCCACAATGCATTTCGCCACTTGATCATCCGTATCCTAGGCAACTGTGTAAAAATAACACACCCCTCCTGAAAGGCATAAAATAAAATTGTTCTATAAATCTATAAAGTCAAATAGATAAAGACATTTCTAAGAGGGATGGTTCATTATATCAGGCAAACTAGATAATTTTAATCAGAATGTACTTTACCACCGTTAACATCTTAGTAGTTAGTGATCTTCCATTTTGACGCAACATCCGTACGTCAACTTTATTTCAGTTGTTTTATTAATTTTTTTCTTAGTTGTATCTTCTTTTTATTAATAAGTTGTACAGATGCTGGATTTTTTCAATCATTAATTTTGTATCTATCATTAGTAAATAATTCTTTCTCTAATCTTATTATTATTAAAAGTGCTAAAATAATTAAAATTGAAATTATTAGTAAAATATGGTTAGGGATGCGGTCAATGGAGTAATAGTAGACACAATTAAGTGAAACTAATTTTATTTGTGGCGACGTTTAGGGCTAAATTTCAGGCCTTTAAAAAATAAGATAACTACAATAATGTAGTGAAAAAACAAAGAAGTTTGAAGATAATAAATGATGCTGAAAGAAGATAGATTACAATACTGCAAAGGTAAGAGTCTATATAAGGATTTGTTTTAAAGAAATGCTTTTTCCAATTTATGATTTTTAAATTTCATAAACAGTATTCATGAATGTTTGGTGGTTAGGATATCTATCATTTCTAAAAATCTGTGATTTTGTGATGAACATTGTTACAGAGTTAGTTAATTTATTTTGGAATCTGACGGCTGTGTGGGTTGAAGTCCCAGTACGCCCCGTTCACAACTTGGTGGGTTCAATTCCCACCCGAGCCAGTCAATGTTTATTTCTTGGCAGTCCCGAGAAATGGATCTTGATGAACATGAAATTTATGAATTTTAAATTGAAATTGAAATTTATTTATGAATTTATAGAAAGATTGGTGAATATTGAAGTATAGTTCTTAAGGAACAAACATCCCAACCAACAATAAAGTATTTCACTCAGACCTTCGATTATCCATGGTAGAAAAAAGTAATATTCACATTGAATTATAATCCTCCCATAATGCTATTTATTCAATAATCTATGCAATCTCTTTAAAAACAGATTTCCTTTGGTTCATTCGGTTAAATGCTCACACGTCGGTAGAATGAATAAAATAAACACCTGCTCTATATTCCTATTTAGAAGACCACGTATTACTCAATAACATGATTTATGACAATAACAAATAGCCACCATATTCTAAACCAGACAAAACCAATTCATTCAGGACACCAGCATTGTCGCATTCCATGTTTCGAGGTCAGGAACCCGGTTTTCCAACAAGTTGTCACGTCACCTACCATTACTATTTCTATTTTAAAGTAAATAAATCAATTGATTATTTTAAAATTAAATTTTGATAATGTTTCTTATTCTTATACTCACTCATTTTTTTTACAATGACATATCCAGTGTTATATTTGAAAAAAAATTGGCCCGTTCTTATAATTTGTAATACAATTTTAAAACGTTTTAAGTTGGGTTTAATATTTGCCCAAGTTGTAATTTCCTTGGCTAGGTTCTTCATTAAAGATATCTGGGTGGATTAAATTAATTATAGTTTCATTAGTACTTAGGTACAGTGTTTAAGTATCTTTAAACGTACCAATAAACAAAAAAGATGTCTGCATGAAAATAGTGTTAAAATATTAATAATATACTAACGTTTAGAATTTACTAAATAATTATTTTACTATTTTAATTTTACTTATCTAATTTATACCTACATGGTACTCAATTTTTATTTTATATAAGAATTTTAATTGCTAAATATTTAACAAAACATCCAAACCTAAAACAGGTGCAAAGCGGCAGTATGTACGATATTTATTTTTCTGATTTTTAATATCTTTGTTTACTACTGCGGTCAGATTACAAGTTAGCTTTCCTTTCTTTTTTTTTTTTTTCTAAAAAAGATAAACAACAACTTGGATTGAAACAAAGGAGGGAAGGAGCCCATTGGCAACTAACTCAGTACTTGTACTTAAATTAGAAAGTTAATTTAAAAGATTTATTCGCTTGCTTCTTTTTTAATATAAAATAAAGTTTTAAAGCCTAATAAACAAAAGTTATTTACTTGAACCTAGGATTGAAGAAATTCGATAATCAAGAAAACAAAATTTAGATCTTACTGAATATACACGTTTTATGGCACCAGGTGTTCAAAAACGTGATTTTACTTGACGACATCATCGTCCTTCGCTTTTTCTGACTCCAAACAATCCAAGTCCACGATTTGTACTGCCATGGCTAATCCCCATTCTTGTTAATACTGATATATTATTCTTATTTAGTACTATATTAGTATTGGGAAACCATGGTCGTAGGCTAACACTGGTTTTCTAATATTAATATGGTGCTAAATAATAATAATATATCAGTATTAACAAGGCTGAGGGTTAACCATGGTCATACAAATCATGGACTTGCATTGATTGGAATTAGAAAGAACGACACAAGCTCCAGGACCCCATTCACGTGATCGCTGAGTGCGATAAGTACAATGGCGTTCGTGTGAGGTATTCAGAAATCAGAGTTGGAACGCTGTTCTCCAACGAGTGGCTAGGCTGGACGGAAACATAGTGTGCCGTTTTGGTCTTAGAGGAGTGCAAGATATACTTTTAAAACTTTGGCATTATCTTTCAATTATAGATTGATTTGACCAAAACTTTGACAAAATTACAAGCTGCATAGGACTGCAGTGGAAGACCTGGCCCAAAAACAAATCATTGTCCTTTATTTTAGAACATTTTTTGTTCTGCTAAACTATTTCAGTATTTTAAAATATAGGTTTTTATAAATGCTGAATTAAATTGAACGAAATTTTATTTCAGGATCGTGAAAAATCAGTAAAATTATAAATTCGTGAAGAATGAATCAGCTTCACCCATTAGCAATTTTTTTTCCTACTTCCTATTATTTATTTATCAATAACTAATACAATGTATACAACAAGGAATAGGCTAATATATATTCTATATAATGCCATTCCTTTACAACATGGCGTTATTAGGGAGTGGGCTGGATCCGCTGAAGGTAGGGGTAACAATATCTGTCCAGGAGCTGCTGGACCGAGAGAGAACGAGTGGTACAGAGAGAGAACGGGGAGGGATCGCTCCACTAGTATAAGACCCAATTATTAGCATGGCCATAGATATTAAAATTGAAACAAAAAATATGCCAACTATAAAAGCATTTACTCTTTTAAATATTTATTTATATATTCATGCATTTCATTTATCTATATTTAATTAAATTGCTCCTTAAGACGAGAATACTGAAGAATTTATAAGACCAACCAAAGTAGAATTGTAGAAAATTTAATTGAATTAATAGCATCGAAATAGGTTTTTACCGACGGATAAACATACGAGATGTAGACCAAAAAATATACGGGAAAATTTTTTCAGTAATCGGAGGTTAGTGTTCAACGACTGTTGGTGGTTTCGGTATTGGACATTTAGGTATGCTTACTGCTTTATTACTATAAAGCATCATTACTATGCTGTTAACTGTTATAGTAAACATTACTTCGTGATTAACCAAGGCATGAGTGGTGTGGTGATAGTTGTGGTTAACCTGAATTCGCGGATAACATGCTTGTAATAAAAATAAATAGAGTACAACTTAAACAAATAATAATTTCTCTACAAATGTTAGTTGACGAGAAGCCAAGGTGTACCTACAAGTGAAAATTTTGCGGGTAATACTTTTTTTTTTGCTATCGTATTTATGTCCAATTAATGAAGGTGTAACAGAGAACATGGAGTTGAAGGGAGAGGCAAGCATTTGACTTCAAGATTTTGTCAATGGTACATACTAAAAGTCCTCGCTCCTACCTTTACTTTTAAAGGAAATACATGTTATGAGATCCTTCGAGTCCAAAAAACTCAGTCTCGTAAAATGGTGCGTGAACAGCCCAGCTCAAAAATCAAAAATTCTTACAAAAATGAAATTACATATTTGAGGTGGGTATATGTCTGGGACGTGACATAAACTTTTCGCTAATATCGTCCAACAGGAAGTGCTACTTTATAGAATCGATTTTTCACATTTTTGTCGATTTTCTTTATAAAAGCTTTAATGATTATGATTAAACTCGGAGAGTCAATGAGCAATTTAATGACCATTAACACGAGATGGATCTTTCCCCATGGAAATAGTCTAACAGGGCTTAAATGATTTTTTTATTTGAAATAAATAACCACTTCTGGTTGTTGAAAGCACTAAATAACAGATAAATACAAAACTTTATGAATAAATATCGAAGAAAATCGGAAAAATGTAGACTGGTTCAAATTAGGAAAAAACCGAGACCGCCTTGTCTCTCCTGATTGTTAGCGATTACAACTTCGTTATAATGTATTCTTGGCAGGGAAACATTTAATGTTAATTATTATCATTTCAAGAGACCTAAATATATATTCTTATAGCAACAGAAAAATAAAAATGTTTTGTTCATAATTTTCTCCGTTTCTCGTATTTTTTTTTTCGAAAACAACTAAAATTAGCGATAATTTGAACACGAGTCCACCTATATACTCAAAACTTGGAGACATTCGGAAAGCGGTTACTTTTGAATAATAGTTACTATTTATTATTAAATAAGCACTAGTTATTATTTAGTTATTCTGTCCTCAGATGGAAAACGTTTATGATAGGAACCTGCTACTCCTTTTGAATAATAGTTGCTATATATTATTTAATAAGTACTAGTTATTATTTATTAATTCTGTCCTTAGATGGAAAATGATATCAATTTAAAAAAATAAAAGTTTTTTCAAATTGCGGAGCCTCCTCTGTGGATGTTAAGTTAGCGAAAAGTCCTTTTCTACTAATTCAGATTCATTACCTTAGACAGTCTCATATCTTGTTTTTTATAATTTATTTATGCATTTTGCAGCTTTTGTTCAGCACCAAATTCATACATTTTTCCATAAAAAGCTACTATTATACAATACTACAAAATTAAATTACAATATTATATAGCTTTTATACAATTTATATTATTGTAAATGAGAAGAAGATGGTTGGGGGTGCGGTCAATGAAACACAAATAAGTATGACTAACTTATTTTAATGTGCCGACGTTTCGGCTAGAGTTTCTAGCCTTCTTCAGGGCTAAAAACAAAACAAGATAACAACCACAGTAAGTATAGAAAAATAAAAAAGAAAAAAGAAAGTATAAACAAAATAATTTTACACATACAATGAATAGTTTTACAAGATAGAATTAATAAAATAAAGTGATGAGAGAAGCGGTTTTTTTGTTTTTTGTTTTCTTTCCCCTTTCTTTATTTTACTCTTTCCCTTTATTTTACTTTTATCTTATTTTATTCTTTCCCCTTATTTACTCCTCTTTTATCCTTTTTCCTGCCCGCGTTATAAGTTTTGTACACCTTACTTATAATTTGCCTTTTTATCATCTATTATTGATACATATATTTTCTTCTTCTCAATTTTCATTTTCTTTCCATATTTAAATTTTAAATTAATAATAACTAATATGTTCATACTTCTTTACATTATATAACTTTAATTTTATTTCATTTACTTAATTAAGTTATTGTACCCACTTTTTCAATTACCTATGTCTATATTTTATTTCCCGCTTCTCTCATCACTTTATTTTATTAATTCTATCTTGTAAAACTATTCATTGTATGTGTAAAATTATTTTGTTTATACTTTCTTTTTTCTTTTTTATTTTTCTATACTTACTGTGGTTGTTATCTTGTTTTGTTTTTAGCCCTGAAGAAGGCTAGAAACTCTAGCCGAAACGTCGGCACATTAAAATAAGTTAGTCATACTTATTTGTGTTTCATTGACCGCACCCCCAACCATCTTCTCCTCATTTATCATCCACGGTCAACTATCTCTCATAATTATATTATTGTAATGCAAATTATCTATAAACAAGCATATCTTCGAATTATGTTCTCCATAATTCAGAACATCAAATATTAAAATTCGTTAAATCATATTTATTATTTCTAAAATAAAATTATTTTTAACTCTAGTTTATCATAATGTTTTACAATCTGACTTATAAGATTTAATTTACTAATGGAGGACAGACATCAAGCTTGCAACGACGCATACTGACTTCACAAACTCTGTACTTATATTGACGTCCTGAAATATGGATAACAAAATTCGAAGATATGATTGTTTACAGATAATTTGCATTACAATAATATATATTATATAAAAAATTGTTATTTAATTTTGTGGCATTGTATAAAAGTAACTTTTATTTAAATTGTTAAGTACATATGAACATGGTGGATACCGAAAGCTCCTAAATGCATAAATAAATAATAAAGGACAAGAAATGAGACAATTTAAGGTAATGAACCTGAATTATTAGTAAAAATTAAAACAGTCTACAAACAAAAAATTCTTTTTCTTTAAGTTTATTCGTTACAATGGTAAATGTAATTCAAATCCGTATAGTTGCATGTTGGCAACTTTATGTTTATAATTTACCATCTTGAAGAGGCAGAAAACAAATAACATTTTGCCATCTGACTACAGAATGAAAATTATTTAGCAAGCGTTAGGTGAATTTGAAAACTACAGAGGAAAAATGAGGTATTTCGCTTTTCCCCTAAACAAACAAATTTTGCCTAGCAGCTAAATAATTTTTCAATTGATTAATTGGATTTTGAGTCTTTTCAGTTCTTTTTTCTCCTCTTTTATTGAATTCTGGTATTGCTTGACTTTAATAAATGCCTACAACTAACGAGGCCCCACACACTAGCGAAAATTTGCACAAAAACGACATCTTCAAAATTCTCGCCAATGTAAAGAGAAATATTGCGCAGAAGAATGAGTATTTAACCTTTTTTTGTGAAATGTTGAAAAATATTTGCGGTTTTGTCAAAATTTCGTAAAAGATAGTGCATTGCGAGGAGGCTGACAAAATTCTCCCTCCTGTCAAAAGCTTTCGTCGCTTGCTCTACAATGAGTGATCCATAACACATCACAAGTCTTCATAAGTACTCAGACAGCTAAAAGTGGTCGGAGCATGGAAATACATAAGTACAATGAAACTTTCAGATCCTCAAAGCTGTTCCCAGATGCATGGAAGCGCTGAGTGAGAGTCATTCTTTCAGTTGGGGAAATCACTGGATCAGTCGCAGAGGGCGAACCATATTCAATAGTTTCTTAAACACCTCTTCATTCGTCCTCAGAAAATTTTTATTAAGTTTAGGTTCCACACTCAGCACGATGACCAAGGATCGGGCCTGGGGGCTTGCGTAAAGCGTCGTAGGGAGCGAACGCTAGACACCGCCCTTCCATCGCGAAGCGTTTTATCGACACTAAAATTGTATGCAAATTCTTATGTAGTATGAGTGGTCCACGACTATTCAATGTTTTGCCCAAAAAAATAGCCCCATATTGTTGCACAAACGTTTGAGTGATATTTTGCCAGTGCGAGATCCCTTAAGGCTAAAACGTCAGAACATATGAATCAAGTTTTTTATTTCCTTAAATCTACGGTTAACTATATCAAAATCATTGTGAATAAGGTTTGTCTGTTTTAAATCCCTAAGAAACAGGGGACGACGACAACAGTAAAACGATTGTTTTAACAATTCATTGTTTTGGAAACTATGAGTTGTAAAATTAAATGAAATCTCGAAACATTTTTTTTTTCAACCAAAAAATTTCCCTCTAAATTAACAAAGTAAAATTAGAAAGGTATAGTCGAAGGGGTTGGAGCAAGAATGTGACTAGCAACAATTCCGAAACAAAATTAATTTATCCTCCTATCCTGCCTTCATATCAACATTTAAAACCTAGAACTGCTTAATTAATCTATTTTTACTTTTAATTCATCCTAGATAGAGATAAATGCATTAAGCACTATTATGTTTTAATTTTTGACCAGAAGGCAGGATAGGAGCATTAACAAATTCGTAAAATAATGAAAAAAATTCATACAAAAATCAATATTTTGTACAAAATGCTGTTTGTTTTTTTTTAATCTATAAAGCTATTTATTGTTTTAGCCTGTCTACATTCCAACACCATTATCTATACTATTGTGTTATATGAACTAAATAA
The DNA here is from genome assembly GCF_000696795.3 of Halyomorpha halys. Lineage (NCBI taxonomy): Eukaryota > Metazoa > Arthropoda > Insecta > Hemiptera > Pentatomidae > Halyomorpha > Halyomorpha halys. The sequence goes on along the minus strand of NW_027107553.1, from coordinate 1,241,909 downwards.
TACATTTTATAAGATCTGTATAGTGTAGCTGTGTTCATTTCTAGAATTTTTCAGAAGCTAGAAACTATAGCAAAATCTGCATCATATGGCCTTATCCGTGTACGTAGTTGGACCTAAGATAAGAAGAGGATAGATTAGTCTAGACAGAAAATAATGGCGGAGATTTATTGCGTAGATATTTATATTAATACAAGGAAAATGTACTGAAATTGAAATGTAAACAATCGAGAAAAAAACATTACTTAATTTATCCAAACATTTCGTTATCTGTTACGAGTACCATTCATTTGAGAATAATCTTAACATCGCAAATAATGTAAGACGATAACAGATATCTTAATCATAGCTTTCTTCGCAATCTCTAAGTGACTATAAGATTTGTTTTTTTGGTAAACCTGGGATTGATAGTTGTAATTAATATGATGTAGGTTTTTTTTAAATTTCATTAATTCAGTCATTTTATCAAAATAATTTTTTTATTTAACTAAGTATATTCTAATGTGTCGGTGTTTGTAGAAAGGGTATTATATAATTGGATGTTATTTTTTTTTTTGGTTGGGGGTTGTGGTATTTTAATGGAATAGTCATTGACATTATTAATTAGTATCCATTAAATAAATTGTCAAACTAATTATTAGTTTAACTATGTGAAATGGAATGAGGAACGTTGGTTCTCAATAATACAAAAATTGTAGTTTTTGTGTAAAAAATGTGTGTATGGATGTATGTGAACGGTAGCTTTGGGGGCATATACCTGTGGCCACATTAGTACAAGAGCCGGGAAGAAAAAAAGTTATTACACCCCAATTTTTAATTGCTTTAATGAAAGCTATATATAATTACCAATCAAAACTGATGAGTCTGCCAAGTATAGGTAGGGAGAATGAAAACTGACGGCTTTTTCAAAACATTAATTTTTCATTCGGACCTCTATATCTTAAAAACTGCCAACACTATAAAATCTAAAAGAACATTATTGGAAGAAGAGTAAATTTGCTGAAATATTAGCCCTAAAAGAGCTATTTACATCCAATAGCTCTCGAGATATAGCTTTTTAAAAAGCAAAATTTCTTTAAAATCTTCTGAAAGATCAGTAGTTAGAAAATTTATTTTGAGAAATATATATTTCATGGACTATGTGACTTACAGATGTCTATTAGCAATCAAATTATAGCTAATTTAATGAACTATAAACTAGTTTATGATCTTTACCTTTGTAGGAATAGTTATCATAATAATACTTAGTAGTTTTCATGATATATGCTAAAATAAATTAATTTATAGTTGTTCTGACAATAAGTTTGATTTATGAAAAACTTTATTTCAGAAACCATAGGACGTATAGATGTCTGTCAGTACTCAAATTAAGGCTAGTTAAATTTACTATAAAATAGTAAATAATGTTTATCTTTGTAGGAGTAGTAATTTTTACAGTTTAGTTTTAATTTTTATTTGACAAAATAAACTCACAAAATGTTAATTCCTATTTGTTTGTATAAAATGTTGGATTTTTGAAAAAATGTATCTCTAGACCCATAAAACACATATGTCTGCCAATACTCAAAATAAAGAAAATTTAACTTACTTTAAAGTAGTTTATGACACTTATCTTCGTAGGGATAGTAGTTTTTATGATATTCACAAATGAATCCGAACAATATAATATAAATCAATTTATTTTAGCAAATTTCATGAAAACTACAACTCCTATAAAAATAAACGTCATCAACTACATTATAGCTCATTAAACCAGCTTTAATTTGAGTGCTAATAGACATCTGTACATCACATAGTTCCTGAGACATAGATTTCTCAAACTAAATTAACTAACTACTCATATTTCAGTACGTTCCATACAACATTTTTATGAAATGTCGCCTTTTAAAAAGCTAATCTCGAGAACTATTGAACATAAATAACTCTATTGGGGCTTACAGTTTAGCAAATTTACTCTAGCAATTGATGCTCTCACAGATTTTCTATTGTTCTTGGTAGTTGTAAAGATATAGAGCTCCGAATAAAAAAATAATTATTTTTAACGTTTTGATACAGCTGCCATTTTTTATTCTCCCTAACTATACTTGGCAGACTCATCAATTTTGACCAGTAATTATACATTGTTTTCAATTAAGTAATCAAAAATTGGGGTGAAATAACTGCCTTTTTCTCCTCTTGAGCTCTTGTACTACATGTAAAGGTTATCTGTCAGGTAGTTGGCACCATTGTAAGGATTTTTTACTTTGTTTGGTGTTTTTATACAATGTAAAATAGGAGTATAATGTGGTTAATAATATTTTAAAAAAGGATACTAGAGGAGTGGGCATGAGGGTCCAGCATCACATAATTGTATGTTAATTTATTGTTAGAGCTATTTTTTTTAATCATCTTTCCTGATATTTGGTTGCCAGCTAATAAATTTTAACTGATAACTTTGCAGTACAATTAACTTAAAATGCATTTTTAAGCTACTTAATTTAATTTTTTTTTCATATTTCCTTCTTAGGAGCAAAGAAATGTGGGTGAACCGCACTAGGTTCAATTTACAGCTTATTGGTTGGGAACCACTGTTGCAGTGGAACTAGAGTAGATTAAGAATACCCCCTATCTACGGAACTATGTTTGGAACAAGTCTATTTCAAAACTATTTTTTGGTAAATATGTCACTAGGTAGCGGTATTTGCTTTCAATTAATATATTTTTTGAACCATGGATTTATTGGAGAAATTTAGATTTTATTTTTGTATTCACCAAAAAATAAATAAATCTCCTAAAAAAAACTCCGTTGTAAAAATATCTCTGTAAAACGCATAAAAAGAGAAGCCAGAAATTGCCAGCCACAAAAAGAAGTGATATGAAAAAGACTGCCCCACCTGGAAACGAGCCTCGTCTCGTCATGACGCGGTTTGACACAAACTACGTTCAGCTGAGGAAAATGGAAGCTAAAATTGGTTGGTATGTCAGCTGGTACGTAACATAATTATTATAATATAAATTATTATCGCAATAAAAAGACTATAACCGCTGCTCAAATTACTACAGAGAGATCCCAACCAATTAAACGGATTTTTCTAATTAATACGGAGTTTTTCTTGGCGGGGCGGAACGTTTCTACGTTCGTAGATACATAGATGTCAAAACAGTGTGAATAAGCGACTAGGACCGAGTGGCTGGTTTATGGTTTAGGTTGGGCATTTGATAATGGCAACTAATAGCCAATGGCAGATATACGGTGTAGTTATAGTTAGGGTAGCTGGTAGAGGTATCGTTGGTAGTCGAATTTCCGCCACCGATTGTTTGTCTCTCCTTGGAAGGGAATCGACCAACCTCAGGTAGGCGATAGAGGTTCTTTTGCTTGGGAGTACGATTTTCGATCCACCTGCTCATTCCAAATTCTAAGCGGTCTGATACCTACATGCAAAAAATGTTCAAATATTCCACAATTAATAAAACACTTGATACGAGATACACAATTTGAACAAAAAAACATTGAAACAATTACTGATAGACAATTAAGGGCAGGTCACCTCTCCGTATAAATGTTTAAAGAGTTCAGGATATTATAACAGAGTTAAGTTATTCATGGACAGAAATAGTTCTTTTGGGGTATCGTTGAAACATTTTAACAGCACATCACGCGGAGGCACATCAAATTTTTCGACAGTCTCCCAGCTTTCTTCAATCCTATCTTCCGATCAGTCACCCCATCCCCCCTTCCTGCGAGGTGGTAGGGCAGGAATGTCTCCCAAAACCCTATAAACGTCACCCTTTAATTCCTTTCTTCCCTTGCATCACCCTCCCCTACTATTTTTTCGACTTTTTTTTATTATCTTTTGTCTATAACTATTAATTGTTTTGATGAATGGAATATGGTCCGGGTGCGATAAAAAAAAACTCAAATAGTAGCCAGTAAAATAGTAATTGAGCCAGCGTTTCGCCCCACGTTGCAGGGCTTCGTCAGGGCTAAAAAAGATACAAACACTTGACATAGTTACAAAATAAGAAAAAACATAAGTGGAAAATAACAGGGTTTTTTTTGTAACTATGCCAAGTGTTTGTATCTTTTTTAGCCCTGCAACGTGGGGCGAAACGTTGGCTCAATAAAAATAGTATAATCATTTACTATTTGAGTTTTTTTTTACCGCACCCGGACCATATTCCGTTCATCTATATACACACGGTCAATCAATAATCTTCCAGTATTAATTGTTTTATTTTTTTCTCTTCTGTTTAATCAATACGAGTAGGCCCCTCATCTTCAAATATTTCTAGTAGAATTCGGAACGGATATAGCAAAACATCAGATACGTATTTCACCCCATACCTTCAAGTACCATTGGTAGAAAAAGATAATATCCAATCTGAATTATGCAACCATGCCTAACTATTAATTCAATGTTCTTTTCTATTTTTAGTGGGATCAAAAAAAAGAATGTTGAAAATCAAAAAAAAGCCATTATGTAAAGGTTCAAAAGAAATGTAAAAAAATTTGCATAATGATAACTCCAAAACAATTGCAAGGATTCAATTTATTGTTCTCCTTTACTGCGCTACGTAACTCATAATACCTTGAGACGTTAGAAAATGAATTTACAAAACTAATAGAATTTCAGAAAAAACTTTCGAATCAATGCTGTACCCACTTATTACTTCTTTTTTTTAAAAAAAGGATTTATGTTTCACTAAAGGCGGTAATGAAATCTAAAAAAAAATAAAAATTATGAAATTGGACTTTAGTTCTACGTTTTCACAAACCATTCAAGGAAAATTCCCTATCTAAAAATCACATGATAATCATGGCCATATATCAATAATCACTCTGAACGTGATAACTAAACAAACAGAAGATAAGAAGATAAAGCACTTTATTGTCACCAGGGGTGATCAAGCAGAATTAACGAATATCAAAGAAAAACAAGAAAGAAAAATTAATAAAGCAACATCAGATGTTGTAAGATAGCAAATTATTGTAAGAGAAACAAATGAAAATATAACTTTAATTTTATTTTATTAATAACGGATTAAGACTATTTGATAGTGCAGTGGTTCCATCAGCGAACAATAGATGGGCCGCGGTAAAATCCGTCAGCTCATACTTTTGAAAAGATTGAGAATTACTTTATTAATTACCTTTTCTGTCGTTTTATGTCAGCCGAAAGGTTTCAACGGGTAAATGCGCAATAAAAGTGACTCAAAATGCACTTTTAAGCATTCTAATGTTCAGATTTTTCCGAAGAGGATTCCCTTTGCCCTAGGTCGGGTGTGGGGGGAGGAGGTAACGCAATGGTTCGTTTTCCAGCCAAGTGATCCTTGGACTACTGTGGCTTGGGAACCACTGTGATAGAGATAAATAGATTTTTAAAAAATTGGATGGTACTATCATTTTGAGTTTTGGGTTGGTCAAGCCAGCCTAATTGATATCGACATAATGATCCATCGAAAATTAATTTCGTATGAAGAAATGGTTTAACCAAAGATAATATTTTAAGAAGAAGGCTTATTATTGTGATAATATTTAGTTATTTAGTAAGAGCGATGCATTGTGTTAGAGTTATCTTCATAAATTAGATGTTAAAGTATAGAAGGGGGAATCACGTTTGTGTTTTAAGTTCCGAACGTGGAACGTTTATATTCCTTTTACGAAATTCAGTCAGAAAGGAAAAATCAATAACTGAGTACATTTTGAATTACCATTGTCACGGCTTGATATAAAATAATCAATTTCCTTTTGTTTAGAAGGAAAAAAAATGCATTTATCGTCATAATACTTATGAAATGTGATCTTATTATTAATAATTGGACATTAATTTAGTATTAAATTATTTTAGCCTGATAGTCATTTTAACTAAGTTCTACCCCAAGAAAAATACAAATTTATTTTTGGAGATACTTTTTTGTTAAAAGTTGGGGCCTTAAAATTGAACCATCTTTGAAAATCACCGATAATTTAACAGCTTCTAATTCTATGAATCCGAAATTTAGAATATAATCGTAATTTTTTTGGATATCATCTGCTACTCCCAATTATCTAAGATGGGTTACTGACATTTGCGAGCGAATAAATCCGGATTCACTTAAAAATAGTGCAATTGTATTGCCCAACTGCATTGTGTAGCAATATACACAGTTTGCTTAATGTTGTAAATTGTTGTTTTTTTAATTTTTAATATATAGGAATGGTATAATTAATCTATACTAGGAGAAATATATGATTTCTTTTACAAATTTTCCTTTTTTTTTTTAAACTTATTTCTTAGATCAGCTACCTTGGACTACATCTGGACAAACGACTAAACTGGAATCCTCACACAAGACAGGAAACGGCACGTCAATTTCGACTATTACAGCACTTACTAGACAAACAGTCCAAACTTCCAATTCATTACAAAAGACTGATTTACATGACAATTATAACGCCTATCTGGACATACGGCATTGAGCTCTGGGGTTCACTAAACCTTCGAATTCCTCTCGTATCCAATCCTTACAATCCAAAATCCTTCGTAAAATCCTAAATGCTCCCTACTTTGTCACAAATAAAATCATCCACAAAGACCTTAATGTTCCATTTGTAACCGATATAGCCCGAACCAGATATCAATCCATCCATTACAAACTCCCTAACCACTCAAACCCATTAGTTTGTAATCTTGCTTCCTCTTTTATTCCGGACAATCCTCCGAGGCGTCTGAAAAGAAGATGTCCTCGAGACCTTATATTGTAAAAATGTTTTTAGAGTGCTACCACTGGGTAGTTTCTCTACATGCTTGTACCATACCATTATGATTTCCTCAAATTTACTTGATGTATTTATGTACAGTTGTAAATATCAATAAATAAATTTTTAAAAATTCCTTTTTCTTAATTAAATTTTTTTTTTCCTATAATATATTTTCTCTCTTAACGCAATATGTCTTTTGTACGAGACTATACCCCCCCCCCCCATAATCAACTGTTAAAAAATATATATATAATATAACGGTTATATCTACCATGTAAGGCCCACCAGGCCGATTTGGTATAAAATAATTTTAAAAAAATAGATATAGCTTTTAAAATCTATAAAATTTTAAATTAAATAAAACTCTAACTTAATCCCACTGATAGATGATATTTAATTTGAATTTAAAAACACAAGTATTTACGCTGATACAAGTCAGGTATAATTTATTCTTTATTATTATTAGAATTTATTAGGTATTTACGCTGATACAATTCAGAGATAAAAAGTCAAGTCTGAAAAATCAGGTTGGTTTTCAAGGAACGACTCTATAAGTCTTTATTGTCTGTAGAAACCCTGAAGGTGGTATTAGTATATTATTAGTACCGATCAGGCATTCCTAAAAAATTGTGAGAATATTAAAAAATAGTTTGTCATTCTGTCTTATTAAGATTAGGGATTTATAACTATCATTCCTTTATAAAATGCACCTAACCAAATTCCAACAAATCCGGTCAAGGTTTCTGGATTATTACCTTGAGTAATAGCATACCAAAGATTTCGAAAGGGATTATTACGAAAACTAAGAAAAGGTTACAAGGAACCCACAATATTGATTCTATTCCAATTTATGAGGATAAATTATAAAAGTTATGCAATTATTAAAAGTAAACAGAACATGGGATAGTATGGTGAGTGATCTAAAAATGTAGGGATTTAAGCATCTTATATAGAAGGTGGAATACAAGGTGGATGTTGGCTGAGGTGGTTAGGATACAAAAAAGGGTTGTTACCATGTTAATACTATATTATACATAAACGTAGTGGATACGTAAATGGATCAGGATGTAAAGCATTTTATAAAAATCTCATTAACTTAAAAACAACTTTTTATTTTATTTTCATTATTGAGGGCAGCACAAGAATTAATCCACAAATGTTATTTATTTTTTCTAATATTAATTTAATAAACATACGTATATTAATCTCAAGTCTAAGACAATACCTCCTTGGCGTTTTCCTATTCCAAGTTCTTAAAATCAAAAAACCTATCTATATCCTAGATCTCCTCACTCTTCGTTCATCCATCCACTCATTAAACACCAGATCCCATCCGAATGATTTATATATGTCCTCCTATAGAACCTCCTTCTTTAGCAAATCCTTCGTCATACGTGCAACCATCCTCTGGAATTCTCTTCCCCTCATCCATTCTTTCCTTTAAACAACACCTATTCCTTCATTTATTGAATAACCAAACCTCCACATCTTTGTAATCAAATAAATAGGCATGTATTGATTAACATTATAAACATTAGTAAAGCCAATATACCAATGTAATTTTATTCTACTATCTGAAAATTTGTAAACGCTTGGCAGATAAAAATCTCACTATATGAACCATGTATTTATTCTTAGGGGACATATGTCCCAGAATAAAATTATTTTTCATTTCATTTCATGTATACTTGTGAGGAGTTTTCCATCAAAAGTTAATGATTTTTTTTCAATAAAATTCTTTAGATAAAACATATTCAGTTTAATTCTAAATTTAAATTTTCCTCTGCCACTCTGCAACATTGTCAATAAAACTTTAACTCATCTGTAGGAGATGGTCCCATAATAATTTTTTAATACCTATCTTTCAAAAAGTAAATATATTTGACATTTGATAGCGAACTCTTCATATGTCGGTGTAATTTAAAATTAAGTAATAAGAATAAAAACTCATTTGAAGAGTATTCTGTCAAACGTTAAAAGGTTTTTTTCACATCTTGTGATTATAAACTATCAACCCTCCTTCCCCCCAAAATTAAATGCTCTTTATTTAGTTCATAAGAGCTAGAAACAATTTTTTCAATTCTCATTATTTCGCCTGCTATCAATAATAAAATTTCATAACATAAATTCGAAAGTATACATCTTACGGGAAATTAAGTAATTAAAGAAAATTTAATTGTGATTAAAATGGTACCAAAACTAATTCTTAGCGACTCGTAGGGCGACTTTTTTTTCAACAAACTGTTGGCCGGAACATTTAGGAAAGGAGTCCAGTTTTTAAAATACAGCTCATAAAACATGTATCAGCATATAATTTTGAAAGTTAGTTTCTATCACACCTACCACGGAAACACATTTCTGGCCGTTCTAAACTCTTAATAATTATCTAGTAAATCTAATAAAGTAACCAATTAGGTCTTTTTTTTTTTTTTTGTTTAACTCCTAAACGGTGCATTCTAGCGAAAAAGTTATAGTATAAGAAATGAGATTATTAAAAATAATGTAACAGCCTGCTCTAGTACATAGACTTCAACAGACCAGCTATTGGAATCCAATAAGCAACCGGTGTAGATGGTTTATGATCATATCGCTTTCCATATTATAATGTCATGGTATTCATTTGACGCTTAATTTAATGTTCTTTAATTTATTTTATTATAACTTTTTCACGAGGATCCACTAATTAGGATTGATAGGTGAAAAACTGAATGGAAGACCTAAAATTTATAATTCGTTACTTTATCAAACTAATTCATTGGTTAGTAAACGTTTTAGAACCTGAAATGCGTCTTATACATTACATTTTTCTCTAGGATGGGCCTTTTAGGAATTATAAGCGAAAAATAAAAATTAATGAACTAATTCGTTACTTTATTAAATTAATTAGCTCACTAATGATATTATTAGAGCCCCGAGAAATCCGTTTTTGTGTTACGAGTGGTAGAAGCTTATTTTATAATCATTTGTAGAAAGCAGTCAAATAGCTCATTAGACCCACATTTCCCTTCTCCAAGAAGTCTCCTTTCTTTCTTTATACAATGTCGCAATATATTCATACAATTTCGTTGAGTAAACAGTTTTGACGAAACCAGCATCACAATTCTTAAACTAAAAGATTCTTAAAAATAATATTACAGCTAAGCTCAATGACCTGAGGAATAAGGAAGTTTAAATGACAAAAGAAATCCCACACGAAGTAGCTGTGAGTGACAGGTGCCAAGAAACAGAGGAGGTATACCCCAAGGAAGTTGGCACGCAGCCGGCAAAAATAATTTGTCCTTCAATTAAAATCGTGCCAAATTGGATCAATGCACAATTTGGTTTGGATGCTACTGCCCTTCTCAGATTCTTTTAGTACAAAAGCCCAAGAGGAGAAAAAGGACAGTTATTTCTCTCAGTAATCAATTACTAGTCAAAATTGATGAGCCTGCCAAGTATATGTAGGGGGAATAAAAAAAGGCGGCTGTTGCAAAACTAAAAAAAAAATTAATTTTTCCCTCGGAGCTCCATATCTTAATCATTATCGACACTAGAAAACCTATGATAACATAATTTAAGGTAAAGTAAATTTGCTACAATATGAGTCCTAATAAAGCTATTTACGTTCAATAGTTCCCGAGATATAGCTTTTTAAAAATCAACGTTTCATAAAAAAACAGTAGTTAGTGAATTTATTTTGAGAAATCTATATCTCAAAAATCATTCGACGTACAATTGTCTATTAACACTCAAATTAAAGCTAGTTTAATGTACTATAAAATACTTTATGACGTTTATCTTCGTAACAATAGTAGTTGTCATGATATTTGACAAATTAAATTCACAAATTGTTAATTTCTAGTTTAATGTGTTATAAAGTAGTTTATTACACTAATATTCGCACGAGCAGTAATATTTATATTTGCTAAAATAAATTGTTTGGACAAAATTTCATACGCAAAATTCATATTAATATAGGAATAATATAAAAAATACTACCTCTTCGAAGATACGTCTCATAAACTACTTTGTAGTAAGTTAAATTACCTTTATTTTGAGTGCTAGTAGACATCTGTACGTCTAATACTTCCTGAGGATATTGTTTTTAAAAAATCCAAAACGTCCGTCCGAACAACTAGAAATCAACATTTTATGACTTTTTTTTGTCAAATATCATAAAAACTACTACTACTCCTAAGAAGATAAATGTTATAAACTCCTTTATACTACATTTAAATAGCTTTAATTTAAGTAATAGCAAGATTGTGTACGTTGTATGGTTCCTGAGATATGTTTTTATAAATCAAAATTATTGTCCGAACAACTAGAAATCAACATTTTATGACTTTATTTTCTCAAATATCATAAAAACTACTACTACTCCTACGAAGATAAACGTTATAAACTTCTTTATACTATATTTAAATAGCTTTAATTTGAGTAATAGCAAAATCATATACGTTTATATGGTTCCTGAGATAAATGTTTTCATAAATCAAAATTATTGTCCGAACATCTATTAATCAACATTTTGTGAATTCATTTTATTGAATATCATGACAACTATTCCTGTGAAGATAAACGTCATAGACTACTTTATAGTTACATATATACTATTTATAGATTTCTCAAAATAAAATCACTTACTACTGATTTTTCAGTACATTTTTTATGAAACACTACTTTTTTAATAAGTATATCTCAGGAACTGTTGAGTGTTAATAGCTCTTTTAGGGCTCATAATTTAGGTATATAATTCTAATAATAATAATTTATTCCCTCTACGTATAATTGGCGGACTCATAAATTTTGACTAGTAATTATAGTTTTCATTAAAGTAATCAAAATAGGGGTGAAATTATTGCCTTTATTTCCCCCTAGCTTTTGTACTATCACATATGTATTGTAAATGACACTAATCAATAAATATTTTTGGTCTAGTATTATGTTCAAGTGATATTATTTATTCAAAAAGATGACATACTGAATAAATAACAGATACTGAACAAATCAAAAAAACGAGATAACAACAGAATATAATATAAAAAAATAACAAAGAAACAGAATAACAAGAAGTTAAGAATGTAACCAACGAGATAACAACCAGAATATAATATAAAAGAACAACAAAGAAACAGAATAGCAAGAAGTTAAGAATGTAACAAACGAGATAACAACCAGAATATAATATAGAAAAACAACAAAGAAACAGAATAACAAGAAGTAAGAATGTAACAAACGACACAAAACGAAGATAAGAGAGAGAAATACTTTATTTATCTAAGCTGCCTAAATACATCAGGTTGCTATCTCACACAGCATACTTATCAATCCGTAATCGGACATATATAAATACAAGTATTGTAAGGCAATACAATATTGTAAAGGCCAGAATTTATACAAAAAGATAAAAAACTTTAAAAATGTAGAAAAATAAATATTATTAAAAATCAAATAGTGCTATATATAAATATTTTTCATTATTGAAATTAACATAATAGAATATGAACGAAAGTATACGATATACATGATACAATGAGAAGTATGAAAGTTTATAGGGAAAATTAACAAAATAAAAAATTATGTATAACGTTATAATATCAAAAGGAGGTAAATAATAAAACTGAAAATAATAAGACGTGATGAGCAGAGAGTAATACTAAATAACAAATTTATGGAAAAAGGAATAAGGAAAGAATTCATTTTTCACATATCCTATTGGCTTGATAGCTATAAATCTCAATAAAAAATTTTGTATTATAAATCAATTTTTTTTTTGTTTTGTAAGACATTTATTCTGGATTGATACGTATACGGGGAAAATTATAATATCTAATCCCGAAAATGTGATAAGACTAGTCTGATAGCAGTTTAAAATTACGCTTAATGCTCAATAAAAAATCAAGAAATAATTAATTTTTTTTTATAGCATTTTATATCTATTTGTAAGACTATTCAGCATTTAGTCTGGATTGATACTTTAATCGAGAAATTTATCACATTTTTTCGATAAAATGACAATTCAGAAGTTCGGTTAAACTAGGTACCCTTTACCTAACCACAATTCTATATTTATAAATAAATCCTTTTATTTATAAGAGGATTCATCATTTATTTTAGATGAAGATATTCAGAAGGTATAATAGTACAAGAACCGGGAAGAAAAAAAGGCAGTTTTTTCACCCCAATTTTTGATTATTTAATTGAAAACTAGATATAATTACTAGTCGAAATTGATGAGTGCCAAGTATAGGTAGGGGGAATAAAAAATGGTGGCTGTTTCAAAACCTTAAAAAATACTAATTTTTCATTCGGTACTCTATATCTTAAAAACTACCAACAAAACTAGAAAACCTAAGAGCACATTATTTAAAGCAGAGTAAATTTGCTGAAATATTAGCCTTAAAAGAGCTATTTACGTCCAATAGTTCCTGAGATACAGCTTATCGAATTTCGAAAAACAAAATTACTGAAAGATTAGTAGTTAGTTAATTTATCTGGAGCAATCTATATCTCAGGAAATATGTGACATACAGATGTCTATTAGCACTCAAATTAAAGCTAGTTTAATGGGCTATGAAGTAGTTTATGATGTTTATCGTCGCAGAAGTAGTAGTTTTCATGATATATGCTAAAATAAATTGATTTATAGTTGGTCGGACAATAAATTTGATTTTTGAAAAACTTCATTTCAGAAACCATTTGACGTACAGATGTCTGCCAGCGCTCAAATTAAAGCTAGGTAAATTTACTATAAAATAGTTAATAATGTTTATCTTTGTAGAACTATTAGTTTTATGATATTTGACAAAATAAACTCACAAAATGTTAATTTTTAGTTGTTCGTATAAAATGTTGGATTATTAAAAAAATATATCTCTAGATCCATAAGACGCACATATGTCTGCCAACACTCAAAATAAAGAAAATTTAACTTACTATAAAGTCGTTTATGACACTTATCTTCGTAGGTGTAGTAGTTTTTATGATATTCACTTATGAATATAAATTTGGCAAATCAAAATTTGTCCGAACAACTATAAATCAATTTAGATTAACGAATTTCATGAAAACTACTACTCCTACGAAGATAAACATCATAAACTACATGATAGCTCATTAAACTAGCTTTAATTTGAGTGCTAATAGACATCTGTGCGTCAAATGGTTTTTGTGATATAGATTTTTCAAAATAAATTCACTAACTACCGACTTTCAGTACGTCCCATACAACATTTTTATTAAATATTGCTTTTTAAAAAGCTATATCTCGAGAACTATTTAACGTAAATAACTCTTTTAGAGTTCATATTTTAGCAAATTTGCTCTCCTTTAAATGGCATTCTCTTAGGTTTTCTTGGTTGTTCCTACGTTTCGAGATATAGAGCTCCGAATGAAAAATTAAATTTTGTTATCGCTTTCAAACAGTCGCTATTTTTATTCCCCCTACCTATACTTGGCAGACTCATCAATCTTGACTAGTAATTATACATAGTTTTCATCAAAGTAATCAAAAATTGGGGTGAGATAACTCCCTTTTTTCTTCTCTTGGGCTCTTGTACTATAAGATTAACGTAGAGCGCACAAGAGGCAATTAAAGCAAATAATAAAGTGTATGAGCAACAGATTTACTTAAAAAATCCTAAGAGAAGTGATTCATGATTTTCTTAATAAAAAATCCTGAAGATGACGTTTTATTTTCATTACTTATTGCTCTTAGATAAAAAAATGTTATTTTTAAAATTTTCTTTTTTAAACCTTAAATAAATTGTGATTTTAACAACAGTTTCGTTTAATTCTGTAGATAACCCAGAGTTGTTCAGGAATTAAATTCTCTTATCGGGGGCCCCATATTTTTTGGGGGAATTACCTAGGTTAAGAACAGACCAGATCCCAGAATATAAAAAAAAAAAACCGTGCCCGTGTAGGCGCGACATATTTCCGTGACAACGTATACTCTATGCTAATATTACATAAATATAAATTAAAATCAATCCAATGTTATATATTTGAAATAATAAACCAGTTCACATATTGAATTCAGATATTTATTTTTGCTTGGTTATACATTAATTAATTTTTATACATATGATATAATATCCATATGTTAAACGAAGTCAATTTCCGTTACGGGACACTTTTTCTAACATGGCATCCCGCAAAATGATTTATAAGACGTCACGTCAAAATCTATTTAAAAACAATTTATCTTTAGAATACATTCAATATAAAATAACATAAGCCCCTTTTTATAAAGGTGTTTCCATATCAAAGGATTATTCAATATTCTATAGGGACTATTTTCAAGCTAATATTTCTTTTTCTGGTATATTGTAGTTTTATAAATGACATTGATTTATCATTTTTCATATAGAGTTATTAGTACGAACTTTGGGTAGCTAGTAAACGGTAGTTCTGGTTTCGAAACTAAAGTGAATATTACATCTCGACAAACGACTGACAAGGAATCCTCATACAAGACTAAAAAGACAAGAAACTGCTCGTAGATTCCGACTATTGCAACATTTACTGGACAAACGGTCTAAATTTCCAATCCATTACAATAGACTGACCAACATGACTATTATAAGGCCTATCTGGACATACGGAGTTGAGCTTTGGGGCTCCACTAAACCATCAAATTCCTCCAAAATCCAATCCTTACAGTCCAA
>NW_027107553.1:1222915-1226205 GCF_000696795.3 Halyomorpha halys | reverse complement strand
ACCTACAGCAAATTTACTTGTTGTATATATGTGTATACAGTTGTAAATATCAATAAATAAATTATTTTAAAAAAAATAAAATAAAAAAAAGTGAATATTGATTAATTATGAATATATGAACTCATCTCAAAGCATAGCTTAATTTGGTAAAGATTGAATTCTGAAATAGAACTTATGTTCTATTACTCTTGAACATATGTTCTACTAGTAAAGGAGCCCAAGAGGAGAAAAAAGGCAGTTTTTTCACCCCAATTTTTGATTACTTAATTGAAAACTAGGTATAATTACTAGTTGAAATTGATGAATCTGCCAAGTATAGGTAGGGGGGAATAAAAAATGGCGGTTGTTTCAAAACCTTAAAAAAACATTAATTTTTCATTCCGATTATAAACTCACAACACTATAAAATCTAAAAGAACATTATTAAAAGAAGAGAAAATTTACTGATATATGGAGTCGTTTACGTCCAATAGTTCTCGAGATATAGCCTTTTAAAAATCAACATTTCATAAAAATACAGAAAGAATGTTCAGTAGTTAGTGAATCCATTTTGAGAAATCTGTATCTCAAAAATCATTCGACGTATAAATGTCTATTAGCACTCAAATTAAAGCTAAATAATTGTACTATAAATTAGTTTATTACCTTTACCTTCGTAGGGATAGGAGTTTTCATGATATTTGCTAAAATAAATTGATTTATAGTTGTTCGGGCAATAAGTTTATTTTATGAAAAACTTTATTTCAGAAACCATTGGACGTACAGATAGATGGTCACAGTGTGCTGACTTGATGTACATACATTTGGATAATAAAATTTCAAAACGTTTCTTGTTTATTTTTCAAAATATTTCAGTTTTTTTTTTTTTTTTATGATTTAAATTAAACAAATTTTCTTCTAATCTCTGAATAATTTTGAATATCTGTAAATATTTCAGTACTAATGATTTAAATAGAAAACAAGCAGCTGTAAGGTCAAAGTACACGTGCTGGTCCTTGAACTGTTTACGCCATATTGCGTTTTTGTTTTCACAAGATTCACGACTGTTATTGCGTTTTTGTGACGATCATTCATGAGAAAATGTTTTGTGAAGGTAAACCAACGGAATAATGTTTTTTTTAAATATTCCACAAACGTAGTAGCGCGATCTATTTTCATTTTATTTGTAAAATAAAATAAATAAATACTAGTTTACCCTAGCGAGAGCTCTCCCATTTGATATGTATCCTTCTCTATAATAAATTTGAGTTAGATTTGACCCCTGCTTAATCAGTCCATTATTTAAAAAACACTCTTGTAAAGGGCTTGGAAGCACAGGGCCCGAGACGTTCCGTAGGAGCAAACAAAAAGAATATTAATTTATAATAAAAATATTTTTCTTCTTATTTTGAGCTAAAACAATTTTAAAATAATCATGGGATATCACGGAGCCATTAAGCTTATTATGACTGTTATAGACCTACAATCGTAGAAACTAAACACATTTGAATCAATATTTTGAGCTCAAAATCTTTAAAACCCACTTTGAATCGCCTCATTTCACCGACATACCTCTGTCAGAGTTTTAAAATCCTCTCGTTCTACTTTCACAATATATAGTAAGGTAAAATATTGCAATCTTGAAAATTCTTTAATTTGAATTTTTGACAGAAATACACGTTTTGGGGTCCTCGGTGGAAATCTTCAAAATATACGGATTGGGGCCATACCCATCCGTGTGTGGGATTTTTACCCACCAAAACCATTTTGGATTTTTACCTACACCTGTTGTTTCCTCTCCACGGGACCCCCGTCAGGCATTACTTCGTGGCTGAGTGCAACCTCATGTCTATCTTCTTCATATGGGACATCATCAGACATAAAGCGATTCTTGTTCCTTGCTAGTCTTCATTTCTAAACCTCTCTTCCACTGTGGCAAATTCTTTCACAGCGGCTAAATGTTGGCCTGAGCGTAGCATATGCCTATCAAAGTTAACTGTCTAAGTTCCCTCAACACGATCTTTCCAATTCACTTCTTTAAGATTTTGTCATTAATTAAAATATTATTTCACTATTGTCAATGTCGATTTAACAACGTTATCATTATCATAAAGGTAATCGTATATTTCCATTATCTACTTTTGTCTATATTTATTTTTCCATCATCATATTTAATTATTTTTACATTATTCACCAATACTTTTTACCTTAATATTGTTCCTATCCTCATAATATTAAATTTTTTTCCCCCCTTTCAATATTAACAATCAAATTTTATTTTATTTTACATATTTTTATGTATTTCTTTTTAGATTTACTTTCATTTCATTATAATTATTTTACTCTATTTTCTAGATTTATTCATAAGAAAAAATTTATATTCCAACAAAATATTGATAACCCAATTTTTGTACTCCCCCTCTCCATCTTTTAAACTACCCCAACTGTCATTTGAGGAGTCTCTGTTTACACTCCGATCTAACAGGTATCATTCATTTTCTCTACTTCCCATTATATTACATTTTTTTGTTATTGCCTGATTATTTTCTAATCAGTTTGTATTATAATATATCCTTATTATTCTTTTTATATTGCAAAAACTGGTTTTATAAACTCTCACAGTTGTTATTTCTACATTTTATTCATCAAACTTCCTTTAACATTACATTTTTATGTAATTTGTAATAATAACATACCCGTTATGTATCTTTTTATTTTAGCCCTGCTAAAGACCTACAAAATAGGTCGAAATGCTGACAGAAAATAATTAATAGTCTTATAATTAAATAGTCAATTATCTTATGAAATTCGATATAAATTGTGTTTTTTTTCCTAAACCTACTAAACTGATTTCGCTGAAAATTCATGAAATCTGCTTAACTGTAACTGATAACTATCGAAAAAATAAATTACAACATAATATTGATAGTTATTGAACTGTCTAGCTGGATTCATGAATATTTTTCTTATTTTCCTATAAATTGAATAAATACACTTAGATTAATGATTGCAAAGTCATTAATCTAAGTGTATTTATTCAATTTATAGGAAAATAAGAAAAATGCTCATGAATCCAGCTAGACAGTTCAATAACTATCAACATTATGTTGTAATTTATTTTTTCGATAGTTATCAGTTACAGTTAAGCAGATTTCATGAATTTTCAGCGAAATCAGTTTAGTAGATTTAGGAAAAAAAACACAATTTATATCGAATTTCATATACGAATGCATATAATTTCATAGTCACATGCATATGAACAGGGCAACAGCGTTTATATCTCTTGATTGCAGTCAGGCCTTCGAATGTGT
>NW_027107553.1:1201592-1221860 GCF_000696795.3 Halyomorpha halys | reverse complement strand
CCTGGTAGTAAAAGGATGCATAACATCAACCTAAACATTTTTGCATGTACCCTACTTTCCTTTTCCTTATTAATGGAGGGTGCGAAAAAAAAAAAAAAAAAAAGATTAATGATTTATTATACTGATTGTTTAAGAGTGGTTTATTTTATTAGTAATACAAACTTCAAAATGATGCACTTTTTCTCTCAACTATTTATTTCAAAACATTTTCAACGTTTCGGCCCTTAGGCCAGTCTCAAGAAGACTACCTTAATCATTGATGTCATATATCCTTTAAAAAATCTCTTTTGCAGGCTAATTGCCCATGTCATATAAAATTTATAATTTAAATTCAAAACTATTCCACACTAAATATTGTCTATCATTAACCTTATTAACAACTTTAATTTGTGTGGAATAGTTTTGAATTTATATTATGAAATTAATATGGCATGGGAAATTATCCTGCCAAAGAGAGTTTTTTAAAGGATATGTGACATAAATATTTATGGTGGTCTCCTTAAGAATGGCCTGAGGGCCAAAACGTGGTAGATGTTTTGATATAAATAGTTTACAGTAAAAGTGGATCAATTGTAGTTTGTGTTAATAATTAAAGACACTTGTTTTAATAAAAATAATATTTTCTCTTCTGCTTAATATTACTAGTACCTGTTAAATATATAACAGACAATGAGCATATCGGTAAAGTACAGTACCTTGCGGTACATCATTCTTTGCTTAATTTAGTTTACATGAAAATAGCTACTGCATGCTTACAGAAACTGCGTCCAAATTTTTTAAATATCTTCCTTCTGATAAACTGACTAGTTACGAACAAAATATAAATACAACAAAGAAAAACAAAAATGAATCAGAAGTGTTTTCAAATAATTAGCAAATAGCTAAATAGCTGAATCACCGCCTACGTAATACGTACGAAGGTTTCATTTTACCTATGCATTGTTATGATAAAATACAATTGATGATAATAATATCATTATCAATCCTACGATTATACAACTATTTAAGTGTTACCACAAGATCTAGGTAACATCATTGCATAAGGTACACAGCAATAGAAACTGATAAGACGCGAACTATTTTATAAAATTAAACAAAAGACGTTTTTCACAACTAAAGTTTGTTTAGAGATTAAAATTCTCAATGGTGAACAAACATACTTTCATTACAATAAGATGTTCGGTCAATATATTCATTCTGTGACAAATCAAAGTTTCACATTAACTATTTTTCCGTAACCGACGTGTGAATGGACTTACTGGTCTAATATGCATGTTCTAGTTATTTTCAATATGATGTTTTGACAAGTTGTTTTAGTATGTATATATATACTTTGTCTAATAAATAAATAAATAAATAAATATATATATATATATATATATATATTTTGTTTGTGGTTCTTGAGGATTGGACAATAATACAACTTTATTTAGGCGACGTTTACCAACTTTATTGTTTGCATAGTCATACTCATACTAATTTTCTATTAAACCACATTTTAATAGACAATTGACATGACTATGCAAATAATTAAGTTGCAAAACAAAAACAAAAAAATACACACCACACATAGATTCATGCCTTTGACTATATTACAATATAAAATATGGCAGCTAATAAACAGGAGAGGTTCACATTTTATTTGAAACGTTTGTGCTAGGTATAGAGGCCTAATTTAGTAAAATTTTCAAGCTATTGAATTTACCTTGTTTGGTTTATTTTGAATAAAAAATTTGTAAATTTTTATTCCTATTAAAATTCATATTTAAGTGTTTTAAAAGACGTTAAGAACGGATCTGACGGATTATTTTTCCTCAATATTTTTTTTTGTCAACTTTACTGGAAGTTACTTTCGCTTTTTGTAATTTTTGATTCACTTAAGTTCATTTTATACGATCAAAAATGCTTTGTATTTATTCTAGACGAAAAAACAAATAGATTGGTATATAATAACCTTTAAATACATAAAAGCAAAGGCGGCATACAATAATATAAAAAAAAAAATCTTTTAAATTATGTCATTTTTTTTTTTCTAGGCTCCTTGGGCGCCTTGTCCAGATACCTCGGACACGTGTCTAATATTTTTCTACCTAGCATCACTAAAAAAATTTCTTTGAAATCGGTGATTCCACCTGCGTAGTCCTTGCTCGTTGAAATGACGTATTTACTTTTAAAGAAAATGTATTTCCCAATATGTTTACTTTTAATTGTTGAATTGGAATTATATTGATTCACTACTTGTTGAATGTTGTGTTTGAATTCTATTAACATTTATCATCCTTCGTCAATTAATAATGGAATTTTACTGAACGAGGTAGATATGGCCCATCAAATTTATCAAAGAGGAATAATTGTTTTTTAAAGAAGCTTTAGTTTACGTAATTTATTTTGCCAATTTTTTAAAGACATCCTTGTACGGTCACTGAAAATGTTTGATTTGCGCCATTTCACTAAAACTAAACAAGGTAAATTCTAAAGTTATTAAATAACTTGAGAATTCTGCATTTTACTAAATTAGGCCCATATACCTAGCACAAATGTTATAAATAAAATGTGAATCTCTCCTGTTTCTACCCATAGCTGCCATATTTTATTTATATTTTATTATGTTTATTTGTTGTTGTTCACGAAATATTACGATAATTCAACAGGTGGGTAGGTAACACCCCTAGGTTTTCTATTCTCTACATGTAAAGGTATTACTAAAGGTAGTACCACTGGTGGTCATAATTCAACAATTGTTTATATAGGGGTATATTTTAGTTATATTGTGGGCATAATGCTTCGGGGTTTTCATTATTTCCAAGAAAAAATAACGTGGCCCCTAAGGAGTAATTTATTCATTATTGTTTTGTCCTTTTTTTTCCTTTCGCAATTATATATATTTTTTTTTATTTTCCTTTAACTCACCCCCTTCTCCGCTGAGCGTGGGCAACTATAAACGATAAACATATAACTAAGAATAAATCAAAATTTGCGGTTATAACATCTAACATAAAATAAAGGTTTAGGTTTTATTTAGGAATGGACGCACTCCAGGTAGATTAGTATTGTCAGAAAGTAACCACAGTCTATGGTACAATAAGGGTATTCATGATTTTTAGTTTACCATGTTAAAGCGTGTTAAATGGAAAAACTCAACTATGGTACAATATGTGGAACACGTCAAATACGTTTCGGGGAGGACTTTGTCTTCAGAACATTTTTAATAACAAACAGATTAATTATTGTACCTATATATTCATGAGTTATGTTCATTTAATTTAAAATAACTAATACAAATGTACAATTATATAGACATTTCTTATAAAGCATTTAGACTTCCTAAAAATTTTTAAAGGATTTTATTTCATTTTGAATATCTATAAAAATTTAAGGTATTTATAAATCGCTGGTCAAAAGATTAGAAGAATGGTATTTATAATGTTTTTGCTTTTAATTTTCACATGATGATGTAAACATGATAATTATATAACAAAAATATTTCTCAACAAAATTAACACAATATTATATTGTTTAAATTCTTCCCACTACATAATACCACAATAAAGAAGTTCATATAATCTTGAATTATCTTTGGTTAACTTAATCCATTAGCTTATTATTAATTTCCTAGAATTTAAACATTACGTAATAAACTAATGAATTCACGTGATAACGGTCACGCTTAGTCATGTCTAAAATTAAAACACTCTTCACTCGGAATTTTACGAAGTTTACATTGAGGTCACTTTACGTAATAGATTTGCTTTTCCAAGTATTCCCACTGCTCATTCAGTTTGCAAAATATTATAAATCATGAAAACAATAAATGGCACTACGACTTCAAAGACTTGGAACACGCACAACGTATTTTGAATGTAAATGATTTTTTGATAGACCAAAATTGCGTGTATTAAGTACCTTTATACTTACCTAAATTAAGTACCTTTTACAACACCATGTACAACACATTAATCCTAATTTCTTCTAGTAGTGAAATTCAAATTTAATAAGAAACAGCAGTACTTCTGGGTTGGCCTTAAGAAGGTGAGACCGCGGACCTCCCGCAGAGAAAAAAAAAATGGCACGCGAGCACGGCATTAAATCTTAGTCATTTTGGACGACTACAACTAAAATTATATTCATGAATAACGACTAAATATTTATTCGTTAGTCTTTTGAAGTGACTAAGTTTATTGTTGCATGATTCATTTCATTTTAGTCACGATTAACGACTAGAAATAAATCGGTCGTCATGAAATTTTTTTTTTCGAATACAAATTTATTTTTCAATCGTTAATCGAATAATGTTCCTTAGAAGAACCAATAACCTTTAAAATTTCATCTTCTTAGGCAGCCCAAGCCAACTTTACATTAAACGGTTTCTGCTCTGTTTTTAGGAGTCTTAAAGGAACGCTTTATAGCTTGAAGCCATCAAATAGCAATAAAACTATCCAAAACAAACGTTTTTTTCGATCAGACTGAAACTTGTTGAGATTAGTGTGTTAAACAATAACTCCTTAGCTGTATAAAATACTCGTAGTACGGATGAAACTAATTATTGCTCAACGTTATAATTTATTTTATTTTCTAATTCTAATGTAAAATTAAACACCAAGAAAGGTTTCGTGCGGGTAAACCCATTTATCGGTGTTCTGTAAAAAGGGCGAATTCAATAAATTGGGTATTATTCAATAAAGCGTTGTTTATCAGATACTCGCTATAATTAATTGCTCAAAAATTCAGATAATTATAAATATTGCTCGATTTAACGTAATGATGCGTAATGACTACAGGGCTTCCAGGGATCTGTCCTCCGTAAGATCGTCCGAGGAACCACGCTCCAGAGGGCCAAAAACGGAGTTATACGTGAAGAGCTCCAACTCCCTACTATGCCGGAGTATATAGGCCGACGGCACATCAAATTCTTTGATGGGCTGAAGGCCTGCTGCAACCCACTTTTCAGGGAGATCGCCCCTCCACCACGACCTGGAAGGTGGCAGAGCACGGTTCCCTTAGTCGACGTCCTCGGCGAGGGAAGGCCTCTTCAAGTCTGAGGTCTAAATTTTCACCATTCAACCAGCGGAACGGCCCCTCCCCGTTCCAATAATCCACTAGCGTCAGCCAAGCAAGTTACATCCTTCATTGGACCCCTCACCTAACCTTATAATGCCAAAAGGCAATCCAAGGTATCATTAACACCCAGATATACATATAGCATACCTCCTATATGTATGTACCAAATATTCAATAACATCATTACAGGAGGGTATGAAAAAAAAAAAAAAAAGTAATGATGCGTAAACGAAATTATTAGAGTGAATTTGATAAATATTTTGTGGGGCTCCATCCTCATAATCCCTGTAAATTTAAAAAATCAGGTTAACAGTAGTAGGTTATCCATGTTCGTGTCATGGATTAGACTGCCGACATGCAGATATGAAGCCAAATCTATTGCTTGATGTCTAATTCGCTAATGGAAATTGCCAATTATGAGGATAACAATTGTTTCCACTTCCTGGATGAGCATAACACTTCCCTAGCTTTGGTCGTGAGAAAACAAAAACCGTTATTTAGTTGACACTCGCTCCGAAATCCGGTTCGGTGTGTTGCTTTCCATACCTAAGATATGCAAATTATCTTTGAATTTACTAATAGTCTCTATCTACAGATACTAACAAAAATAACGCAAAACCCCCTTAATTTGAGTAAGCTTTACAATGTAAGGGTTAATAAAAATGTTGGAACAAAACAAAAAATGGAATGTTGATTGTTATTATCAAATATCAATATTACTAATACTAAAACTTTAAACAGAAAATTTTAGTGTAAATTATTATAAGGAACGTTATTGCAAAACTTTATCGAGCAGAGGGGGCAAAAAATAAAATTTTCCAACAATTTTGACAGGCCAGATTTTCTAGCTTACTAGAACTTTGGTTATTGATTATCCTCTACAATTAATCATTTTCCTATAACGTTTTGGAAAACTTAGAATGTTTTACCACAATTTACACATTTTTATATAGGTTCTCAACTTTCCTAACTTTACGAGTTTTTAAATTATTTAGGACATGATACCTTCTTCTCTAACAAGCTCCCAGAAACCGGACTGGTTAATATAGCTTTGTTTTCCTCTCTATTTGAGTTGGTTGGGGAAGACTTAGAAATTGGGAAATGTGTGAA
This sequence comes from Halyomorpha halys, assembly GCF_000696795.3. Lineage (NCBI taxonomy): Eukaryota > Metazoa > Arthropoda > Insecta > Hemiptera > Pentatomidae > Halyomorpha > Halyomorpha halys. The sequence goes on along the minus strand of NW_027107553.1, from coordinate 1,215,692 downwards.
TTATTATAAATTTTCAAGGAAAGCTATGTGCTATTGGCTCTCTCTGAAGAATAAGAAATAAATATTATTGATTCTATTAAATGATTTTTAATTCTCAAACAGAAATGAATAACTTAATGAGAATTTCATTTAAGTAGGTTAAAAAAAAATTTTTTTTATGACAAAGCAAATTATTGTTATTCATAGCATCAAATTTAAAAGCCATTTTTCAAAGAAATTAAAAATTTGAAATTTTTCACCTTGATTCATATGGAGGATTTTTTTCTTTGCTGACCATTGTTCACACATTCGTTCATAACACTTCTACATTTTATCCCATTCCAACGTTGTAAAGCTGTGTCTGATCTTTTAACCTCCATTGGCAAAATTTATATTTAATTTTATACTACCTGAGGTCGAAAACATTAAAATAAACTCGAGAAAGTTTTAAATAAACTAAAACTTTTCAAAAAATTTATTTTATATCTCCGGTTCTGATTTGTTTAATTAGATCCGGTCTGTGCCTTTTGGTGCAGAGCTGACACAGTCCTAAATCACCCTAAGATTGGTTGAGTCATATTGAAGTTATTTCTATTTTTTTGAGTTTTCAATATACTGTCAAGCGAATATTTTGAGTCAAAAATGTTATTTTTGTTTTGTTTTTTTCGAAAATTCTTATTTAACGTTTCTTCGTGTGCTAAAAACAATAAGAACTTTGTTTCGCTCCTAAAAAATCTTTTACGGCACTTCGATGGGTCAGTCTGTCCAAATTGTTTCAATATCGAACTCATATCGAAGAACAGTGAGGCTATATAAGGACTATTTATATTTTATATATTATGTATATATGTCAACATCATGGATAAATAAATTGTCGCAAAGAAAAAAAAAACAACTAAATTGGACCAGTATTAACGATAGTATATATAGCGAATTTAAAAAACCAAAACAATCCCCGATTTCTCCAGTAGAAAAAAGTTATGACCAAGTTTTAACGTTTTGGGCACCTATATTAAGAAAGTATATTCTTTTTTCATAGTTAATATATACCAATATATTTTTTCGTTTTTCATATTTGAGTGTTATTTGTTTGGTGATTAAGGTCCCTACAAAAAAATCATTGAATGTAGAATTTTGTTTATTTTTTATTACAACTTCCTTACAAAGTACTGAGCCACTCACCCTTCGTAGTGGTATAGATTTTAATTTTCTAATACGCAGTAATACTAAGTACTTTAAGGATAATTAATTTATCTTCGCCGTTTAGATTTTACATCCTAATACATGTTTGTATCATATTTTCAACCTCACAACCATGGAATGATTAAAAACTCCACCAATTCTGAAGAACGTGGGTAATAGAAAAATAAATTCGGTTTAAAACACTAGGACATTCCCTATGAATCCGCCTGTAACCCCCTAGGTTTTCCTTCCTCATTTGTTTTCGCCTGTTTAGCAACCAATCCTTGGGATTCGTGAGAGTCTCCATCTGTCCCCTCACAACCCTGTCGATTTCGTCTGACCTTGGTGAATAGGTTAAAACTTAATTATACAAATAACTTGTGCTTATTAGGAGTTATAATCATTATTTCAAAGCCAGAACTCATTAAGCCATCATATTACAAACTATGAGACGTTTAGTTGAAAATCCTCACAACCCTGAAGTTTATAGCTTTACAATGAACCAGGGTTGTAAGGAAACCCGACTCTACATTTGTTCTTATGCAAACTCAAACTGACGCTTATAAATAGTATGTGGGTATGTTGTTTCTCTATTATCCCATGCTGTGGAAGGCAAAATTATATTCATCTTTTTTGTGTTTTACTGGAATAAAGTAGGTAGTGTGAGGTATGCACAGGAACAAGAAAAGAAAAAAAAAACAGGAAATTCAAATCAATTTAAGTATAGTACTTAAATTTGTTGTAAATAGTATTCACTTAGTATTAGTATTTAATTGAATTACATTTATTTTTATTTGTATTATTTTCGTTACCATTTTTTTTAATTGATTATTTAAAAAGATACTTTTGTATTTTATTTGTATTATACTCATTAAGTTGGATAAACTGTTGCTAAGATGTCGCCTAGCAATAAGCCGTCAATCTACATTTTAAAATCAGTTATTTTTATTCAATATTTATTATTAAATATCAATAGATATATTTAATATTTTTACTAACGTTTAATATGTTTATTAAATAGTAAATATAGGACAAGCCCTGCTACACGACAAATAATAAACTAATAAATAAATTTCAGTTTTACTGAAAAATTTGCTGTTCTAGTTATGAAGTCAGTTGACTCTTTAAAAAGTTTTGACTTTTTATCATACAATTTGATGACTGTTAATATATTAAGATATAGATTTTCCGTTATGGATTTGACGTCACAACCCTGCAATCACAATTTCACAAAGAAGAGGGATACTTTTTTTGTTTTGACCAGAATTCGATGAATGGTTTATACAAGATCATTTTTGTTGTATGTTTACTTTGATTTAAAGTTGTTACTAGTAATAGGAACTTCATTACATTCAGACTCAAAAACTTTTTATGTAGTGTATAATAATATGCATATTTTTTGGAGGTTTTTCTAATGCCAATCATAATCAATAACTAAATAAAAAGGTAGTTTTTTTCTGAAAACAATGATTATCAAATCTCAGTAATGAATTTTTTTAAGAGACTGCGTTTTTAAAAAGCAAAACAGAACCAAGTTGTCAAATCATTTGCGTACAAAGTAAAGAAAGAATTAATAAGAAACAGTTCCAGCCAAAGGTAAAGGAAAACCTAAGAAACGAGTAACCTCCCGTATTCGTAACTTAGCTGGCCGAGAATAAATTAGTATGAGAGCCGGGAAGAAAAAAAGGCAGTTATCTCACCCCAATTTTTGATTGCTATAATGAAAACCATGTATTATTACTAGTCAAAACTGATGAATCTGCCAAGTATAGGTAGGAGGAATAAAAAATGGCGGCTGTTCAAAACCTTGAAAAAACATTAATTTTTCATTCCGAGCTCTATGAAATAAATCAATTTATTTTAGCAAATTTCATGAAAACTACTACTCCTGTGAAAATAAACTTCATAAACTACTTTATAGCTCATTAAACTAGCTTTAATTTGGGTGCTAATAGACATCTGTACGTCACATAGTTACTGAGATATAAATTTCTCAAAATAAATTAACTAACTGCTTAATTTCAGTACGTTCCATACAACATTTTTATGAAATATTGCTTTTTAAAACACTGTATCTATTCAACCTAAATAGCTCTTTTAAGGCTTACATTTTAGCAAATTTACTCTACTTTAAATGATGCTCTCTTAGACTTTCTATTGTTGTTGGTAGTTGTAAAGATATAGAGCTCCGAATAAAAATTTAATTATTTTAAACGTTTTGAAACAGCCGTCATTTTTTATTCCTCCTACCTATAGACTCACCAAATTTGACTAGTAATTATACCTATTTTTCAATTATGTAATTGAACGTTAATGTAAGTTTTGAACATTCATTTCAGCAACATTAGGTTTGTTCCTACAAATATTTTTGATTATCCTCAACTGTATGGGGCATGCGCAGTATAGGGTTTGAGTGGGAAACACGTACTACCCATCCTCCGTAGTCAGATGTCGTTGTTGGAACAGACTTTTAATTTATCTTTATCCCGTTGTTAACGTAAAGGTAGGAAGTACTTTCTCCTCCCTCCACATTGTTGATAGGAATCCGTATGTACAGTTTTTTTTTTTGTTACTTTCGGATTTTAAAAAGATCATCGAGAATAAAATATCTGCATCAATAAATCGATTTGGAAAATATTGTCGTATCCATATTTCTAACGCTTTGGTGTTAACAGTTTCCGCGGACTGACTTATCGGACAAATCTTAAGTTAATTTAGAAATAAGAAAGGCCAGTAGTAATATATATTTTTTTAGGCTGTGCAGACCTCAGCCAGTAGGAAAAAAAAATCATCTACTTCCAAACAAATATGCAAGCTGTGTAGCAGCAAAAAAATACGAAAACTTTAGCACTATCCAAACTAAACTTCTTTAGTAAGTACTGAGTCAACTCAGTACTTTATGAAGCTCCAGAGGTATGATTATTCAAACATACATTTTTTGCAAAAAGTTAAAAATAAATTATTTGGTCTCTAATTTGTCACAAATGCTCATCCCATAAGAAAATTCCGAAGTAGTGAGATTAATGAATATTTATTTAATTTTCATTTTTGCTATGAAGGGCACCTTATTTCACATACATATTTCTTTCAAAATTTGTATATAACTCAAAACCTTAAAAAATGGAATTGGAGGAGGAGAATGTTGAGCACAAGGATGTAAATTTGAAGTAAAAATGACAAAATTATTCCTAACATTTAATTTTCCCAAACCTTATTTCCTCTCTCACTTTTGTGCAGATGTCAAAGGGTCTATTTAATTTTACAGTAGAAGTTTCCCATTGGTGTTTTAATCATTTAGAAGTCAGATTTATGTTGAGGCCTGATCATTATTACTGGTCTAAAATTCTTGATACTTTCCATCTCAGATCTGAGTAAGGCTTCATAAGATTTAACTAAGCATGTTCCTGTTTTCTCACACAGGCTTTCCCATTCTTAGTCAAATTTAACTTCCACACCTACTTCCGACTTTTCTTCCAGCAATTTACTGGTTTTGGTAGGTGAATTCTATAAAACAGGTACTGCAAATGGCATTGAACTATTATTGGTATATGAATGAATGGAATATGGTTCGGGTGCAGTCAAAAAAACTCAAATAGTAAATAATTATACTATTTTTATTGAGCCAACGTTTCGTCCAACATTGCAGGGCTAAAAAAGATACAAACACTTGACATAGTTTTAAAAAAAAAACATAAGTGGAGTTTTTCTCCAAAAAAACAAAACATAAGTAAATTTTTTCTTTCTTTCTTTTTTTTTTTGTAACTATGTCAAGTGTTTGTATCTTTTTTAGCCCTGCAACGTGGTTTAATAAAAATAGTATAATTATTTACTATTTGAGTTTTTTTTACCACACCTGGACCATATTCCATTCATCTACACACACGGTCAATCATCAATTATCTTCTATTATTGGTATACTCCACCAGAAAATTTTATAATACAAAAAACCTAAAATATCAGCTCATTTTTTATTCAGTGATCGATATCTTCGAAGCTACCTCCTGATAAGAGCTGTTGGTGTTCAATAGCTTCTGAGTCACAATTTTTCAAAAATCAATATTTTGTTAGCAAATATCATGAAAACCACTATTCTCAGGATGATAACATTTATGAACTACTTAAGATCACATTTAACTATCTTTAATTTGGCTGCTAATAGAGATCTATACATATAATATTTCCTGAGATTTATTTTGTTTTGGATAATTATATTTCAGTTCTACAAAAATCAAACTTTTTATTCCAAAAATGAATATCTTAGCAAATTTCATGGAACAAGCTACTTTAGGGGAGATAATCATTAGGAACTAGATTGCAGTAAACTTAACTAGTTTCAATCAGAGAGCTGATACACAATTGTAGGTCTATTAGTCAAGTGTCACAGCATTTTCAAAAAACAACAAATACTTTCAAAACTACTCCAAAAATGAATATTACTTTTTTGGTCCTGGCTCCAGGATTATGACTGAACGCCAAATTATTATCGTTAAACAATTACTTATTCTCTCTTAACGTTCTTCATAATTGTGACGTGAGTAAGGTTTGGAGTATAGATGTAATGTTATCCATCATTATCTTTGGTTTGCCTTCCACTTGAAGGAACATCAGCTGTAGGTTCTATTGATCTATTTTCATCATTTGCTTCTCCTGACTACTTCATAGGACTCAGTAGGCCTTTTTGATAGGCATTTGTTTTCCTGTACACAGTATGGCTTTGAGTGAAGGTCATAGTGATTCTGTACCTCCTAGATTATAAAAACAATAGCTAAGATCGATTATAATATGAAAAATTTAGTAATGAGTATTCAATTTTAAAAAATGAATGTGAGGTAGATATTAACAATCAGACATCAGTTAACAATAAGCATAAATTGTTGCCTTAAGAGTAGATACTTAATATAGTATACTTAATTAGACCACACCTTCATTAACATTTGAACTAGTTAAAAAGTAATAATGATAAATCAATTAGAATTGTAAATAGCATTAATTTATATCCTTAAAAAACAAAGTGATTGAAAAGGATTAAAACATGAAGACGAAAATAACTGAATTTATTCAACAACATGTTTTTATATATATATAGACTATTTTGACAATTTACATATTTGTTATAATACAAAGACCATTAATATAAGGTTAATATTCTATAAATATCACTGTACATAAATTGAATTTATACAATTGATACAAGTGGGAAGAATTAAATATTTAATTAATTTTAGGTACTAAAATCAAGTTTTAAACTTCATAAATATAATATGTACTAGCAACAAGAGCAATTTACTTAATTTTTATAAAAGTAATTATAAAATGTACATTGCTTTTTCATATGAAAATAATAGAAAAATAGTAAAAAATAATAAAACAAACATAATTAAACAACAAACATATAAAAATACTTTCATAGGATTTAACTCAAATCAATCAACCTTCAGTTCATGATTTTTCATCATTGCACTTTAATATTTTTATAGGAAACTTTTAAATGCAAAGATTATAAGAAGCATATGCATGTTTAGTTTTATAGGCATTTGGGCCTCATCAAAAGTGATCATCATAATGGAATAATGCAATTTTACTTGAATTGTTAAGATGTTAAGTTAAGATGAAAATAGTTCATCATTGGTATAAAAATCATATTTGCAATATTTTCTTTGATAATTTAAATAAATAAAAAAGTTTTTCTAAAACCCTAGCTAACTATGATGACTATAAAAAACAATTAGCCATATACATGATTTAAGAACACATAATATGAGGATATCAAAAAAATTTATCCAACAGTTAGAACTGTTACATGTTTAGTGAGTGGTACTGAACCACAGATAACTGAATAAAACATTAATTTCAATAAACGGAAGCAATTCCAGCCAGCAAATTAGTTTGTTTAGTAACTTTCATGAGAATGTTCACCTTATCTGTACAGGAACTGAGTTTTAACAGAGGTGAAAACTTGAGTAAAACATTGCACTCATAGATTAAAAAACGCGATGTCATTCACCTTCTTTCAATCTTCATATTCCTGCAGGAGAAAATAAAAGGATAATCACAGTGATTTAATAATTCGGATCATCTTTAAAAATATAGTTAAACTATTCATTCAATCACCTCCCATAAGTCCAGTGTCAATAAAAATCAAAGTAAATGGTAAAGGGAAGGTGTACTAATTATGTTTTTCTACTTTGTTTAAATTGGAAAATACTTGTTTAAAATGATTGACAATTGAAATTCAGAATATCTCAAAAGGTCCATGGGAAAAAAATTGTTTTTTTTTTTTTTTTTTTTAAGTTAAAGAAGTTAAGTTAAGTTAGAAACTTTTAAGTTTTGGTTTTATTAAATTATCTATTATACCATAGCATATAGACCAAAAATATTATAAACGAAATTTAATAAATACAAAATATTTAAGAATTTTATGAATAAATAAAGGAGAAGAAAGAAAAAACAGAGGCATCTGATCCAGATGGGAAGAGCTGAAGCAGAGCAGAACTTTTCTGATTGCATTATAAATTTGTTAAAATATCTTATTCTTGTATAGAATAAAATTTATATTCACAAATCCCACCTCAAGAAACTCACAAATTTTACAGCAAAAGCAAAATAAAAATTATTAGCTCATAATTTCATCGCCTTCCCCCCCCCACCTTAAGTTTTTTTAAAACCACACATAAGACAAAATTATAAACAAAATGTTGTGCACTGTTTCAAATATACGTGTCCTACCACTTTAACAGAGAAAAAGACCTTAGTAGAGAGCAAACAAGTAAAATATTATCTTCCAGAAAGATGCAGAAAAACAAAAACTATAAAATTTCAGGGTTATATCCCTTGATAAATCGACCAACAAAAATTTCTAGCTTAATACAAGTTTAAGCAAACAGTTCTTCAGAACAGGAATTTTTCATTCATGAATTTCCAGTCTCAGATCATGCCCATACAAAAAAATCAACCGATAAAATATTCTAAAGAATATAATTTTAAAATAGGGTTCACAGAGACTAGAAAAACATGTAAAAGCCGATGTCACAATTCTATTTTCATCAGAATGAATGAAATAGGATTATCAGAAAAGTGTAGAGAATAATGCTACAAATAACCAAGAAGGAACTGAGTACTTTATTCAACGGAATTTTGAGAGATAAATTCTAATCTCTAACAGAAAACTACCAACAGTTGTAACAGGAAATAGGAATAGTTTGTTCTGTTATAATAATCGGAATAATTGATTCTTAGAGGATATTGCAGCTAAAGTTCTGAAGGTAGGAGAAACCTTACAAATTCAGCTGGATCAAATTTCTAACCATTTAATCTACAAACTTTTCATACAAGTAGCCACAAAATTAAATCCTAGCGGATTTGCCATAACTCAATAGAACCAACAACTCTTCATTCCTTGGCATGTTAACCCCATTCCAAAATTGATTATGTATAAGAAGATTCCAGTAAAGTACGATTGAGTTTTCTACTGCAAAATGAAAAGAACATGTTCAATCTAAAACTTTCTGAGAAAATTAAAAACCCTTAAAACGCCTCTTTCCTTTATTTGGGACCCATTTTTTGTCCATTTTCAAATCTCACTCCTAGAATAATAAATTAGAAATTGTCAACACTGCAAAATTTGTTAATATATATCATTGCATTATGAATATTTTTGGGTTTATTTTCTTAGCTTTCTCTCAATCACATCATAAAAAAATGAGATGAAAATTTCAATTAATTAATCAATTATTAATTATGATATATAATGTAAGTATTTTCTAATTATAGTGATACATATTTAATAAATAATTGTTAATTAATAATTAGAGTTTTAAGGGTTTTTATTTTTCCAGAAATAATTACTAGAGTTTATTATATAATAATTTTTTACAAGAGTTTATTATTATAATTAATAATATATATTAATGTATAATATTAGAAATATCTATAATGTATATCACTGTACAGCTCTTGACAGTCAAAAGTGGTCGTTGGAACAGACCTTATAAATAATGAAAGAATGTTGTATATGATTCCGAAGTTTTTTTTAAATTAATATAAAAACTATACTATAGGAGTAAATTGCTTTTGTGACATGAGATGTAACGGAAGTGGGGAGAGGAGAGTAGACAACTCTGGTCAATTCTAGCAGGACAATTTTTATATTGTAATAGCTTAAAGGAGGGAGTTAAACAATCCTGTTAGTGCCTAACCAATTGAGTGAGCTCATGTTATATCATATTACAATATAAAAAATTTTCTGCTAGAATTGACTAAGGAAATTGCTGTTCTATTCTAATACTAATTATTATTCTATAACTAAAGCTTGCTAACACATTTGCCAAACCATAACAAATTCATGGAAGCCTGTAGACGAGTTATTTGGATTCACATCTTTGTTTTCAGTTTGGATTGTTTTAGAGCTACCAACAGATTAATATTTGTGCAAACTTCAGATTCAGTAATTAACTCTGGTTTAAGATTTTTTATTTTAAAATACTGTGGATTCGGTGCAAATACTCATTTTTTAATCTTATCAATTAACGGTTTATTTTTTATTTAACACAGCACAAATATAAGTTTAGAAAGACATCATATGTTTGGGTAGCTAAATTAAGAAGGACTTAATAAAAATTCAATAACGACAGCTGAAGTTATGTTGTGCAAAGTATATGAATTTTTATTATTTACTATTTAATTTGTTAATATTTACGTTTCCTTTCATTTCACCTAGCTTTATTTTGTTCCTTTTCATAATAAAAATAGTGTAAATCAAAAGTAATAGCTGACATAGGTCAAAAGAACAAAACAAGCGTGTGGATACCAATGTTTGTTGCTGCCTTTTTTATCAAGCATTTGTAAAAGTATTGAAATTACGATAAGTGGCAAATGTACAGATCCAAGATTTTAATACATTATTTCATTTCCACAAGTTTTACTTCTGTATACTAGTTCCAAGACTACCACAATTATTTTTTTAATAAAGTATAGGAATAGAAAGGTTTTCCGTAAACTTAGAGGCATACCAAGGCCCACAACTGGGATTTTAAGTTAATTTTTTATCATTAACCCTCAGTGAGTATACAGTATACAGACAGACAGTTAGTGAATTTTTATTGAATATTTTGGCAGGACTGCATGTAGCTGTGATTCACAAACTCTAAGTACCTTTTCCCTCACTTTCCAAGAGTGCATAGTAACCTTACGTTTTGTTGCAGCTATCTTTGAACAATAACCTGTGCTGTTCTTGTAAAGTGTACAATGTCTATTGGATACCATGTACCCTCCCACCAGGTGCAAAGTAGGCGTCTCTGAAACACTGTATACCCAACCACCAGGTTCATGGGCTCATTCCCCGGACAAGGAATGTAAATTTTACACTTATTTTTATTATAAACCCACAATCGCTTGCAGGTCTCCTCGCAGCAGTGTCAGGGTGTCTGATGAAGTATATCACCCATATGACCCTGACTTTGTAAAAAGAGTTCTACTCTTAATTTTTGTAGGTGGACCATTCCCTGCATGTGAAAGTGACAATGATGATTTCCTTTCTGCACTAACCCCATCATCATCAAAACGTCAGCAACTTATCATTTCCGATCACAATCCAGATACATCTTCTTAATTATGTTGTGAGTATATTTCATCTGACTATGAACTCATGAACAACAGGCAGCAAAGAATCAAGCAAGGCTGAAAATAGTGATGTTCTTAGTCCAGGATCAGTGAGGGTTCCCCCAGAGGGTGTAGGACAGGTTTCCATTCAAATGAGCTTAGTCTGAACCTTGATACCTCCAACGCATTCGTTTTTGTAACATTCTTCACTTGGTGCGTTTATCTGGTATGAACTAGGAGATTCGGAATTCGGACCAAAAACTGGTTTTATATGGTTAGTCATAGTTATATATAGTCAATGGCTGATATATATTGTCTCTACTCATTTTTGACCACATAATTAAGGATACTGTACATTACACAAATCCCAAACTCATCAATAATAAGTAGCAAAAAAGATAACCCACAAAGTATTTCTAACTACAGAACATCTCTAAGAATGAAATTAGAGCTTAAATTGGATTTTTGATGCTGATTATGATAGATAAAGGAAGTCAAAAAAATTTACAAAAAAATGAACATCAAAAATTTGTCAATATGTCATTAAGAAGGTTTAAAACTTTGGGTGCTTGTATTGGAAAATCTAAGAAACCCATTTGTCTCGAATGCTCTCACAAAATGTGTGTGTTGATTGTTTTAAAAAATGTATTAGTGTTTGATTGAGATATATTTTTCATTGTTAACGAATCAGAGACACAAAGAAACTGGTTTGTTTATTTTCCAAGTTATAAAGACATCATTTCTTCTTCCATTTATTAATTCATTAACTGTAGAAGTATATTGACTTATTTTGTTCCTATACTGACTAAGTCTTTAACATTTTTGTGATCTCTATGTTGTGATTTTGAAATGCTTCGCAAGTTGACGGAGTTTTTTTTTAGAGATTTGTTTATTTTTCATGAATGAAAAAGAATATTTGTATTATCCCATTCATATTGGAAACCCCATAGTTTACCACATTTTAGGAATATAGGGAAAAAGAGTAAAAAATATTGTGATTGATGTCTGTGAGTCACCATATACCGAAACAACTGAAATAGAACGCATACTCACCAAGGGTTAAAGGTATATTAAAGTTGAAAACATGGTGGCTTGAACACCAGAGACTCTTGAGTCAGAAACAGTGCAGTTTTGAATATGGCTGCCTTTGATGGGTTGACTTTAATTTTGTAAACAACAAATGGTATAAATCCACCTTAATCTTGAATTAAATTGATTATATTTTAAGAGGTTTTTCACATAGTAATAAAACACTTTAAATTATATTTCAATAAATATTTTCTATATTTAACATATACCAAAGGGGAGGAAACAGTTCTTTTAATAATTTATTGATGTTTGAAGTTTTGAATATAAGGTAGGTTATGTTAAATTACTCAACAAAGTGGAGTGTAGTCTTTGAATTATTCCACCTTCACTTAGAACCCTACCTGTTACAATATGGTATTTGCATTGTATAGTTCTATTCTCAGAACATTAATAACTATATATAAGAACTGGTCTGAAGTCAGGTAAGAAGGCTGTGAAGGTCAAACGTACAGTGCCTTGTTTGAAGCAATGTGAAATCCATTTAATCTTGGACCGAGAGAATGCAGTGGTTACCTTTAGGATGACTTTAGGGCCACAATTACCTATCGGCTCACCAATATATTATCCGCATAGGATACTCCCTGACTTTTCCCCTGTGCTCCCAGGAGAATAGAACTGTTTATCACTTTTTTCACTGCACAACTCTGCAGATTGACACCGGATAGACCACATAAGGACAGGTATGGTGTTAAATGATTAATCAGCCAAGGATAGGATTTGTTAAAGATGAAGGATTTAGATAGTTGGCAAAAGAACCAACTAGCCTTCAGAATAGTTCATCTATCAATAACAGTATCACAAGATTTGAGTAACTAGCGAGAAGTCTACTAAGTATTGGTTGCATAAATAAGGAAAGCTCTGAAGTTGAAAACTGCAATAAAGACCAAAGATATTACCTATATCTAAATTCTGTACATTTATATGTGCTAGATATACAACATTACAGCAACCTATTTGAGTCTTACATTAGGGTGTTGATCCATGAAGAGAGCTTTTACTAATTTTCATTAGTTTGACATAAAACAAAATCCTACTTCTTTAATTAGACCTGGCCAAAATTTTTGTTGCTATCAACTGAAGTGTACAAAAAAAAATTAAAATTAAGTGATAAACAATATTTTGCAAACAACATGTTAATATAAAGTTCTTTCCAATAAACTTAATCAAATGAATATATTAAAATAACTATTTCTTAAGAATGTTTTCCTGTATATAATTATTAATAAATCCATGGAAATTCAATTTTCTATACCTATTGACGGATCACCAACCAACCTTTTATAGGCTAAAGGTTTAATTATATAAAAACATAAGAATAGAAAATTTATAATTACAAGATTGAAAGATGAAGAATTTCAATTTTCCGCAGTTTTTGCCTGCCGTTTCTGAAGGGCAACAGCAAGATCCTGTCTTAGAGCAGCCTGGGCTTTCTGTTCTGATAGAGCTTGTGTGCTTCTCAAGCCATTGACAATATCTTTAGTTTTTCCAAAATAAATATCATTGAGGATGTTCCTAATTTTATTTTCCATATCTTCAACCATTCGGCCAATATTAGCAATATGTGGAGAAGCTTCTGAAACAGCTGCATCTTGTTCCATCTGAAATATACCAGGATATATATTTGTGATACAGATTAAAGGATGATAAATAATTCAGGACTAATCGAACTAAATGTTTCATTTTTTCAATTTAAATAATAATCAATAAAAATTATGAATTCATGGAATTAGGTGTACAAGTTATTATGATAACAAGGAACAAATAAATGGTAAAAATTTAACACTAGATTTCATGAAAATTAAACAAAACGCAATGCTTTAAATTATGAATTATAGTATTTGTATTTAAACTGAGAAATCAAGTTTAAAAACCAAAATTTTAATTTAAAATAATGTTACAAAAACTATTCCTATAGTATATTTTATTTAAACAAATGTTTCTGTATATTTTATTTAAACAAATATATCTGTATATTTTATTTAAACAAATGAATCTGTATATTTTACTTAAACAAAAGTATCGGTATATTTTATTTTAACAAATATTTGAAGGGGGAAGGGAATTTATTTGGGAATATCTAGAGTTAATAGTCACCACAAATGAGTTAAAGACCAAATATTCTAGAAGTAAAAAAAATAAAAGATAGAAAAATCAACAACAAAGTTTAGAGACTTTATAAAACCTAAATGGTTTAAAATTCCAAATTAAAAGTATATATATATATATATATTGTAATAATTTTAAAAATATAAA
>NW_027107553.1:1184306-1197437 GCF_000696795.3 Halyomorpha halys | reverse complement strand
ATTTGCTTAGTGTGGCCTTGGTTCTACGTACCGCCATCTTGGGTTTGTTTGGCATCACGAAGTTATTATAAACAATGAAACTTGGTTAGTTTGCTTTTTGGATAAACAAAACAATGAATATTAAAATGATACATAAAATAAAACATATTAAAACCATTTATACCTCAAAATATACTATTTACTACAAAAGGAGCATATTACAATATATATATGAACAAAACATAAATTACAACAGATATTTAAGAGTAAAAGATATAATCATAACAAGACACTATAAAGTAAGAGGGTGCGAAAACAGACCAGCAGACAGTGTAGTGTATTTGAGTGTTAGCCTTGACAAACACCTGACACAAGCTCACCACTGCCATAAGAAGCTGGTTAGGACCAAGGCTTACAGGCTTAGTCACCTTCTAACATCTCCTAACCCTTCTTTCTGCCTCAAATTCCTGATATACAAAAGTATTCTCCGATGGCTCCTCTATGGAGCACATATGCTGGCCAACATAGCACACATAATAGAGAAGAATCTCCAACAGTTTTAGGATAGTATTCTGAGACATATTGTAAAGCATACTACTTTATAAAGAGAAACTGATTACATCCATACGACACTTGTACTGTCGACAGTAAGGGAATTTTTCTCATTGAGGCACATCAAATTCTTTGATAGCCTCCAACACTGCACTAACCCTCTTCTTCAGACATTAACACCAACAGGATGCCCACAAAGATGAGAACATAAACAGTCTCTGACTCGACTAGGACAAAAACTACTGACATCACAAAACCTGGTGAGCCTCACCATCAGAAAGTAGATACAATAACTTTTTTTCATATATAGCTATCAGATTCCCTTTTCTCAGTATCTCCTTAAATACATCAAATGCAGTGAAAGAGAAACAAAAATATATATCTGTGAACTATTTTCATGAAATATTGAAAGAAGATATACATACCTGCCTAGTTAAACTACCTCCTAGGTTCATGGTACCTGAACCAGTTTTGTTAGTTTGTAGCCAAAGCATTACTGTTGAAGTTAATTTATAATGAGCATTTCGCCCAGTTGTTTTTTCTTGAACTTCAACTACATGAATAGAATCCCAACAACCTTTAATTTTTTTCGAACCATCTCCAGCCTTTTTTATTAAAATGGCACCTGTTGACATAAATTAATTATAAAACATTATATTTCATGAATATATATTAAAAACAAACTATAAATTATCTTTAAAAAATACTTTCCGAAGAAAATTATTATACCTGCAAAGCCGGTCATTTCCAAATCCCATAAATAAACTGAAGAAACTCCTCCTTCAAAATACATCTCTCTGTATTGATCAAAAGCAGCATTTGCTTCTACTTCTAGTTTTCTTAACCTTTCAGTGGGCATTGAACCATCTTCAAGAGGTGGGTCATAAGTATTGCTCCAAGGAGATCTGAAATGATAATTTATATCAGGAAAACAAGTTTTTCAAGTATAGCAAATGAAGCTTCAAACACTTCTGAGAGTAATTATAAACAAATAGAAAAAGTTGGTAAAAATAATGAAAATTCTGTAACTAGTGTATAATATAAAATGAAAATATTCAACACCTTTGATGATTAATACGAGACTTTCAAATTATAATTTTACATTTTTAGTGGTTTAAAAACATATTAATAATTTAAAATGCAAAAAAATAGGCACTTAAACTTGAGATCAGCTTAGGCAGAAAAATAATTTTCTAAAGCTAATATACTTATACAACTGGTATCCATATTAACTTCAAATAATCATTAGCTAATGATTAGCTTACTTCCTAACACCCATAATTTAGTTCTCACTGGTGACACAGTCATCGAATAAATACATTGCCATCAGATGAATTCTACTATAAAAAGCGTTGATTGCCAATAAAGTGTTTAATGGTGCTATAAACCCCTTCCTCAACAAATCTTTCATAGAGCTAGACAGTCCCCTTCCTACAGCTCATTAAAGAAAGAAAACAGTAGTATTACAACAGGAAACTCAGTTTCTGCTATTGTTCTTTATTGGCATAACATTCTAAAATACAACCACCTATCTAAGGCCAACCCTGAGTACATCTACTTGGGGAGGAATGAAATATTACCTGCAGTTTAAGTAACCAATAATGAACTATTTAAATATTTATTATTATTCCAGCCCAATTTATTACATAAGTCTACCTTAACTTATTGGTTAAACCTTCCAGGTAGAACCCAAAACTATACTGCAGTAACATACTTCACCACAACAGTTTTATCTACTACTACTAAGTTGCACAGTACAGTATTTTCAAGGTGTATAAAAAAAAAAAAAATATTATAAAAGATTTCAATTTTTAGTCTTTAACTAATTTGGACCAAAGTCAATAATAATATTTAAAAGACCTAACCTATAAAACCACATAATTTTATAAATAGAAGTTTGAGTACCATATAATAAAGTCAACCAAGTGATGCAAAAAAGACAAGAAAAGAATAACAATGAATGTCATTAAGGCAAAATAGAAGTTTGGAGGGAGAAGGCGTGCTAACCATTTGAGTTTTTAAGGCAGCAATATCATGGACAGACTTGCATTTGTGATGACCATAACCAAAGAAAAAGATAAATTTTTAAAAGTGGTGAGTCAAAATCTACTTGCGTTGTGAAAAATGATGCTTTAAAAAAAAAAAACTCAAAAAATTATCATCCCAAACGCCTGTCACACAACTAAAGAAACATTTTTGTAACTGAAGATCTGCAATATTCATACTTTACCGACTAATCCGAGAAATTATATTTTTTCTTGGTCAAGCCAATTAGGGATGGTCACAATTTTAAATTATAACATTCTATTTGCATAAATACCAATATGTTTATGGAACAGCAATATCACAAAACAGTTTCATTTCAAAACATGTTTTATAAACTTCCACACCGAAAGTTTCAATAGAATACGAGAGATAATAAATAAAGAGATAATTCGAGCACTCAATAGCTAAGGTATCGAATAGGTCTAAATTATATTATAACTAGGCTAGAAGAACTTTTCATCAAGCACAGGAGTATAATCTGTTATATTAAACAATTAAAAATTGAACTACAAAAGTAACTAGTAATGTGTAATAAGTAATAGGGATTAGCTTTTTAAGTTAAGAATGTTAATATTTAAGATGCAGGAGAAGTGCCTATTGAAAATCCTATTAATTGTGAATTTGAAAGACAAAAGTAGGGTGGTTTAAATTGAATTAGTAACACTTAAGATAACTATGAACATTATAATTCAGGATTTATAGATTACAGAATAAATAAAATTAACTGTAAGTTTATTATTTATATCCTTAGTACTGAAATACTATTAACCTTAAATGTTTAAAATGACATTATCAAGTAACTTACTATCCATGGTAGTACAAATATGAAAATTAAAATGCAAAGCATGAGGATAATACACCTGAAATAACTACAAAATATAAGCAAAATTTCATTACAGCACAACCTTTAAATAAAAAAGTAATTGGTTCAGATATATAAAAGAAAAGGGATAATATTTTCTAAGCTTTAAGTAAAATAAATAAATTATTTGTATTGCGAAAAAGGTGCTCAACATTCTGAGACAAACTTACCTGTATGAATCACCATCCCGATTGTAGTCACATAATAAATAATCTTTACCAACTCCCTTATCAAGAGCAATTTTTAAGGGTTGGTCTACAGAAGACAACAGTTCTTCACACAGACTTGGAACTAAATCAATTAGGTCACTCAAATTTTTTTCAATTTCTTGAGGAGGTAATCTTCGCATCAAGTCAAGAGCACAATCCATTTGCTGATCCGTCTAAAAAAATATTCGATAAGGAGATAGTAATTTCTAAATAATATAAATAGAACCTAGGATACAGTCCCAAACTAATGATTTATATTAGAACATTAGCTATTAAACAATTATAGGTATTAACAATAACAAAAATTGCTATCTGGATTTAAAAATTGAGCTTTAGAAATTAAAATTAAATCAAAATAAGAAAATATGCTCCACACTAATTTTTAAGCAGTATATGGCAAATAATTATGAATAATTACCATTTTGAGACAATTGGATACGTAGTGTGACTAAAACCCTTAATCGAATGTAAATAATACTTATAGATAGATCAAAATTAGTCAGAACGATAAAATGTGTACATGACCTTGACTATAACAGCAGTTTAATGGTTATACACTTTAAAGGTTCATTTTTAAATATTTACTTAGGTTAATGCATAATTACGCTATTAAAAATAAGTAAGATGTATATATTATTATTTTTTTAATAATATTTTTGACTATTATAATTTTTAAAATAGGTGTAAAGTTTTTCATTGCCTTTAAAATCGTCGATTAACTTTCAGGATACCTAAACGTGTCTACGCTTGCGCACGATTCTTCATAGTTCCTTGCCCGTTTTAGCCACATGTGAGTACTAAACCACTTTGGTTTCTAATATTCATTGGTATATATCTTATTTAATTCTTAATTTGTTTTATTTTCGTGTACTTTTTCGCTTTAATAGGTTTTTATTCCTCTTATTATTGATTTTTTTTCTGTAACCCATAGATTTCTCATTTCCACCTACCGGCTGTTCTAAGTTTATTGACACTGCATTCCTTTTCGCGCCATGTTGTTTTATAAATTACAATGGATTTTTATTTAGCAGAACGATATTTAATTCATATTACGAAGAAGTTCTTAGAGGTTCAAAATTGTTTGTTGTCCCCGCGGGTTCACTGTTTTTCCTGTCCTAATGTAACATGAATATCCTTTAGAAAGCTCAGAAAACGTGGTTCTATATTCTTTCCCATATTTGTCTATCACTAATTATCTAAATAGAATTATTAAATAAAATATATTAATGATTATTGTTTTGCATGTTTAATGTGATTGAATTCGTCAATGTTTTTTTTGGCCATTTTAAACATCAAATTTTTAATATATCTTCCCAGTTTCAGAGGAAGCCTCTATGTATTTGAGTTGATGGCATGACTAACAGGTTTTAATGACTGACAAGTTTAATAGACTGAGTTCTTTTTATTAAATACTTCATTGAATAATGGCAGAATTGGTAAAAACTTAGATTTTGTTTCATTTCATGTCCATACTGTACCTGATTTATTAGGTATATTAGGTATCTAATAGCTATATGTTCACCATGTTATGTTTTATTCAGGGTTAATTTATGAGTATTAGTTATAAAGGTAAACTATACCTATCTTTATTTATATATTAATCAATCATTTATATTTTGTAGTTTGCTCCCTTAACTTAACTTTTCATCATGGCTGATATCGAAGATACTCATTTTGATACTGGTGACTCTGGTGCATCTGTTACCTATCCCATGCAATGCTCTGCTCTACGTAAAAACGGTTTTGTAATGCTGAAGGTATGTTATATTATGTTTCTTAATGTATTACATTTCTATATCATCATCTTAGTGGAATTTATGTTAATTAATTGCTAAATTATTGAATTTTTAAAACAATTTCCTTTGTTTAATGACAATTTCTAGAATATTGAGTTTTGGCCCTTAAGCATTTAGTCTTCAAACTTAAATTTTATTATGTTTGGTTGCTTAAATTACATTTTGTGTATTATTAAAACGCATAGTTTAACTAACTTATCGTATGATGTAAATCATTAAGTATTTGTTGTCCGTGTTATATTTTGATTAAATTAGTGATTCATGACCTACTGAATAGTTAAAAATCTATTTAGAATCAAATTAGAGTTTTGTATTAAGTTAATTTCTTAATCTTTACTAATGTTTAATAATCGTATTTGTATTTGTGGTTATCCTGATAATTACGTTCAACCATTATTACTTTTTTTCAAGAATATCGTGCTTTTCATATATTCTTTTTGCTAATATATTTGTTAAATACTGCTCTTTATTTTATTTTTTCCTGACTGACTCTGTGATTTACTATTTTAGTGCTTTTATTCTGTGCCAAATAATGTTTAATTTTACATTAATGATGATGAATCTTGTTTTCTTCATCAATCCACATGTGATATTGATATTCTTTTTGTACTTATTCTTCCTTGTGTTGAATTCATGTATGGAGTGCCATAAAAAACTGTTGTCAATGTTAGGTTATAATAGATTTTTTTTTCTTTTAATATTAATTTTAAACTGAAGCATTAAATCATCCATTAATGTAATTATATTTGTTTAGAAAAATGATAGTTTAATTAAAAACTCATTAAGAACGAATAATTTTCTATTATTATGTATAAATATTAATGCTTTAAGTTGTAATGATAGACTTCTCCCACTTATATCACATCCAAAACTTTTATGCAATAATTAGTCGACTACTGTTAGATATTTTTCTGACTTCATTAATCTTCCATTGTTAAGTTCACATTTCTGAATATCTACATTACCATATCATTTTTGTTTACGGCAGTCAGTGATTGGTTTGTCTGATATTTTATTTAGCCTTTCTTTATTGGAAATCACTTGTAGAGTATTTGTTTTTGTACCAAGTAATTTTAGTTTGATTTTTAATTACAGTTCTATACATATCTTAATAGTTAATTGATATTAGGTATAGAGAATAAGGAATCAACTCATTCTTTGTTCATAGAAATCAGATTGATAGAAGTTTTTCTAATTTTTATTAATTTATTAAGACTTTTGGGAACAAATGATACTATTATCCAAATTTTCTATTGCACTTATCAGTATAGAAAAAATAATGTCAATGTTTATTATTAGTAGCTCAAAGAATATCGATTGCCATGGCCAGTTGTTACAGAGTAGATTTAATAGAAAAGTTAAGCTACATCAAACCCTGGCTAATTCCTACATTCCTAAGTGTGTGTGGATGGGTTATTTGGATTAGTGGTACAAGTTAGCTTGACTTTGTGCTCTATCCACTCCTAATCGGTTTCGTGGTAAAAATCAAAGGCATTTTGACAAGCGTTCCTGCTGCATCCACATTTGGTGCTTAGTATAGTTTTAGATCTGCCAGTAGATAAATATTGGTCCTCTTCATACTTTAATTAACTGAAAAGTCTTCTTAATCTTCGGAATCAATAATTTACCGTAGTTTATGATTCATATTTTTATATTTTATCTGTTAGCTGTGAACAAATCTTCTTAATTTCATCCATTAACTTTAGTTGTTAGCTCTAATGGTTTAATATAATATAAATGCATATTTATAAAAACATTAGATATCTAGGTAGTTACATTAACAAGTCTGAGAGGTATATTGGAACAAAAGCTGAATTTATAGTTTCATTTCTATTAATTTTTATCATGTACCTCCTTTGCTGATAATTACATTATAGTCTATCTAAAATATAAATAGTTTAAATCAGAGTTGTCATATGCAAGTCCCAAATCTACTACATTTGCCTCTCTTGAACAAAAAAGCATATAAGTAATAGTGTTTATTACTTTCTTTGTTTATCAAGTAATGGATCCAGCTTAATACTACAATTTTGTTCTAACAATGAATCCTAATGTAACACTATCTTCAGGCATACTAATATTACCAGCGCCCTGTATAAAGTACAAACTAATACTATTAGTCTTGTAGATTTATCTTAATTCAATTACACAGACTTGTACAATAGTAACTCGTACTTTAGTATTTTTTAATTCCTGTAATATCACAAATAGTCATCCCTATCATGAAAAAAATAAGTATTAGTATTATTACCACACTAGTTTCTACACTTGTACTATGAACTAATACTATTAGCTTTCATAATGAAACAGGGCCCAGGTTGGTAATACCGTATTCAGGATTGATTTACTGTGCCAAGGAGTTCTTAAAATCAACTTGGTAGTTCCTGACATTAACGTATTCAAATAAATTCCTTAGCTTAAAGCTATAGTTGAGGTTGATACCAAGGTAGAAGTTTTAATGGGGGCTTAGACAGATAATAATCATAATAATAATGGTTCCAAAAGTGCTATTAGTTAGCGAATACTGGTCTATATTTTAGTTTATTTAGTGTGAAGCTTTATTAATAATATATATTTCACTATTTAAGGAGTACTTTCAGAATATAATTATTGATTATAATAGGTAGGTAACCATTATTATAATGCTCCTCAAAACATCATTGATCAACTAATGAGCAATGCATTCTCCCTCAAACATGTAGATTTCTTAAATATTTCATTTCTCTCCTTAATTAGTTCCAAAGTTTTGATTTTAAATGTGCCCACTTTTTTACAGTTTTGAAATTATAAAATGTATCTTTTTTAACACTTCATTCTGGTGCTATTTTTCTTTTATTGTTTCTGTACAAAGGATAGTAACATTTGTTTTGAGATAAGAAATCCTCTTGGTTCTGAAATTTATAAGTAGTTTAACTTTGTTTTTCCCTAGAAAAAATTTAAATATAATTATTAGTATGATTCTTGATTAAACTTTTCTTTCATCCAGTTAAATGTATCTAGCCAGGTATATAACAATACTATCAAATATATCAGACACAGATAAGTAGTAAGTTGTGAAATTAAAAATGCAGTTAGATTCCTGTTTGTTCAAATCCATATCAACAATTAATAATTTTTATTGAATTTTCATTCCTTTATTATCTGCATCTTACATCGATGTTGATGTAAACTAAAATATTATGATTAAATCAGAAAGTAAATAGCAAGCCATGTATATACTTGCTGACCAGCTCTAATATAGGATGTTTCAATTATTTTATAGTGCATTGAAAATGTAGATGTTTTATTTAACAATTTATTTACACCATAGATTATGTAAAAATTTAATTTTTGACTGAAAATTTGAAGAAAATGACATGTATCAATTTTTTAGGTTTTCTCTAGCTAATTCAGAGAGTGGGAGAGAAAAAGGAAAATTTACACTTATCTCAGGCTTTCAGTCCTTTCCTAATGGCCAAACCCTGTAGCAATTTTTTTTTACTGTCAAAAATGGTTCAGAACTTAAGTGTTTAGCTGGTGGGAATAAATTTCTGATAGTTTAATTATTAGTACTAGATAAGTCGTTAGTATGTGAGAATTGTTGTTTAGATAAAACAAACCATATATTTGATATATAACATAAGATAACACAGCATTCTCTAGTCTTCATTTTGTTAAATCTACTAGAAACTAATAGATTCTGAGATACCACTCTTCAAACATAGGTCAATTTTTAACTCTTTTTTTTTTTTTTATTAATGGTTCGTCAATTATGATAAATGTATATGGCAATATCAAATTTTTACGTGTTTAGGCTCTTCTGTAAGAATAAATCTGAAACCAAGGTTTTAATTTGATCAGTATCGGAATATTCAAAAATTAAATTGACGATTTTAGAACCGTCATATGTTGTTTCTAAAATGAGTAATTCAGTTGAGCAGTTTTCTACCAAAAGTTCATATATACACTTCTCAAAAGTTTTTGGTTTTTTTTATGACAAATTAAAGTTCTATTTCAATAAATTTTTCACTTTATTTTTAAACATAAATTTTCCCATCTGGAACAAGTGTTATAAATCATTGATTTTATTAAAACAGATCTACATAAGACACTTCCATAATTTTTTAGTAATAATTTTCAAAAACTGAATATGTTGACTTTTGATAGAATACTTCTCAATTATTTTATTTCAGAGTTTGCACTAAAACTTGATAAAGATCCTGTGGTAGAATTTTTGAATTGTTTTATGTTCTATTTCTTTCATTTGATATTGTGAATGTTTAGTACTGTACTATTTTTATTTTATTTGTTAACTTTTTTGTTTTGTAGTCTCGTCCTTGTAAGATTGTTGAAATGTCAACTTCTAAAACTGGAAAGCACGGACATGCTAAAGTACATCTTGTTGGACTTGATATTTTCAGTGGCAAAAAATATGAAGATATTTGTCCATCTACTCATAACATGGATGTGCCATTTGTTAAACGTGAAGATTATCAGGTTAATATTTTGTTTCTGTTTTATTTATTCTAAGTCTTTACATAACTAGACTTTTATTCTGTAATTTTTTAGCTTACTGATATATCTGATGATGGATACCTATGCTTGATGTCAGATAATGGAGAATTGCGTGAAGATTTAAAAATCCCGGATGGTGACCTAGGAACTCAGTTAAAATCTGAATACGATGCTGGAAAAGAGTTGCTTGTATGTTTGTTTTTTTACATTCATTTTAATATAAATTAATATATTTTGTTCAAAATTATAGTGTTGATGTATATTTAATGGAGTTAATTCTCAGACTGAAGGCATAGTTAAAATCTTAAATTAAAAAACCTCTCAAGTAATCATATATTATGCTATAAATAGTCCTGTTTCCAAGTTTTTTGTAACTATTTACATTCCAGCCTTAAATTATTCATTGAACAATGTGATTTGAGGGTTTTTTCTCAGCTTATTGTTTAAGCTGGGTCTGCAATCAGGGAAAGTATCAGTAATATGATGTCACTATTACAGTGTGATATTGGAAGTAAAACATTAACAGTAAATTCTCTACAGTCTTGTACGTACAGGACCCTGGGTTATTTATTATTGCAGAAGTTTGTGGAATTATTGGAATTTAATTAAAATCCTGCTACTGTAGAAAAACACACACACATTCATACATAAATCCATTACAATAGATGTATAAATATTTATGTGTTGATTCACTCCTTATATTTAGTACATCTGACCACATACATAGAACTCGGATGAATCACCTAAGTTTCTATCGTCTTCCTTTTTTAAGGGTGTATGTACATATATTATTACAATTAAAGTTAAGTGATTTTATCTCACTAAGGATGGTTAGCTATCATAAATTACCACAATTCATACATTATTAAGAATTAAAATGTCCATATTCAATAATTTTAAAAATTCCACCAAGATAGTGTCGATTAAATACTGATTAAACCTTGAGTGTGGTGTAAAGGATAGAGGTGGTTTGCACACTGAATTAACTCCGTATCCCTAAGGAGGATGGAATAAATAAATGAATTTAGCTGTGAATTGGCGACCCCAGAAAGAGGGAGCCATCCTGAGGATAATCTTCCTTACTTTCAAGGCACATCTACTGTGTCTCATAGTTTCTGACTGGAAACGAGTGATTTAGCTAATTTTAGGGAGTGAGCTAGCTCCACGAAAAGGACAAAGGTTTCTATCTCAGTAACCTTTTATTGCAGATTATCAAACGTGTGATTCCTTGCTCTCTAGGATTGAGAGTCAAGCTTTTATAGCATCGGGATTCTATGTTTTTTTTAATTGTATGGTGTTAACCATTTGAAAATTCATAGTAAATTTGAAACCAAGAAAATCATCTCGAGTTCTAAAAATTTACTTTGTCCTGATTATAAATTTTATGTTTCAGATTTAGGTATTCATTCTAACTAATACATTGGTTTTTAATCTGAACTTTATTAGATGTGTGTAGTGAAATTTTATAATAGATGTTATCAATCATATAGGAAGATTGTGAAAAGTAAATTAAACGGCAAAACCTATGCAAAAATTTTTAATACTTTGTATTACTTTTTTCTGTTATGTTTTGTAACATACTTGATTTAAAACTTTTTATCTTATATACTTTGTCAGTGTGTTTTCATTATAGCCTTATAGTAATATATTTTGGATTTAAAAATGTTAATTAAATTGTTTCTGTTAAAGTAAAATAATAATGTTTTTAATGTCATTATTTATCATTATAAAACATTATTTATTACCTGATTCGGTTATTCTATAGATTTATTGTTTTCATTATTATGAATATGCTTTAAATGTTGAAACAACAATGTCCAGATTTTCCACTGTAGCCTGGATCATCTGTGGGCACCCTTGCTCAACTGCCACTAGTTTAAAAAAAAAAGAAAGTAAAATCTGAAAAAGTCAGGAATTTTACTTTACATTTATGACAAGAAGAGCATTCTCTTGTAAAAAATAAAGTACTACCGATATTATAAGGCCTCTGTGCATAATATGGTATGAACCTTGAGATAATAATAGTTGTTGAACTGTCATCCTGAAAGTGAGTGAAAAGAAGGATATATGGATGTGAGTTAAAAAAAAAATTAGTTAATTTGTGGGAATGGCATGAACAAACATTTGTATGACGTTCCAGTGCTGACAAACTTATTTTGCCGATAGGCAGGAGTAAGAAGAAACGAGATAATAAAGCCATTGTAATCAATTTAAAGGTTTCATATGTAAAGTTACTGTGCTGAAAAACTACGTGAATTAGTATTTACAGAATTGAAGTTGGAGTTACCTTTTAAATCTACATGTTTATATATGTTCTGATTGTTATAACAATAGATGAGATTTTAAAAGTAATTTTTATAAATATAGTGATTCAATATTTTATTTTGAAACCTGTGTATTTAAGTGAGAATAATATTTAAGATATTATTTTCTTTATCTTTCTTGTATTGGTTGATAAATCTTGATCTCCAAAAGAGGGAGAAGGATGTTGTGACAGTCAACAGAAAATTTTTCAGAAAAAAATACTTGTTAATCTTTTAGGGAGGAGGAGTTGGTCTCCCCAGACTCCTTATATTTGTACAAATCTGATTTTGCAGCCTAACAAATTAGTATATTCTCACAACTACTTTTGCATATGGACTTAACCTTATTGATTCCCTTTTATTATAGATATGAAATTTATATTTGTTTGTTTGTTAACAGTGCACTGTACTCAAATCATGTGGTGAAGAATGCGTCATTGCTATAAAAACCAACACCGCTCTCGACAAATAATAATAATGACACCATAAGAAGAGTTTCTCGCATGGAGGCGGAAGCAAATGTGGATCGGACATTTCCCCGGCAGGGGGGGGTTATGGTGGGAACTATCTTTATATTTGTCTCATTATCATTTTTCTTTGGACTTATGAAATCAATTTTTATTTCTATTTTTATTCTTTGTTTCATCTCTCTTGCTAGAGAGGCTCCATAAGGCCAAGAGGGGAATAAATGTTAATTGTTACTCAACAATAATATTTTTAGTTTCCTTGCTTCCAAATATTTGATAACCAGCAATTTAAAATAAGGGGTATACTGAAAATTATTGTCTCATGAATTAATTTTATATGTTGTAGCTGTCAGTGTATGAATAAAATGTTTGTGTGTGTATGTATGTGTGTGTGTGTGTGTGTGTGTGTATATATATATATAT
>NW_027107553.1:1180650-1184219 GCF_000696795.3 Halyomorpha halys | reverse complement strand
ACATACATACTTGCACTTGATCTAAAAAGTAAGATTAAAATTTGCATTAAGTATTTATCATCATATTTTAATGTTATTTTTTATTTTATTTTTTTTTTGGATGGAAGTACATTCATTCAATTAACCCAAGATTTTTTATGTATAGAATACATATAATTCAACCAAGCAGTCCTCAGCTTTATTGAAAAATAAAATATATATACATTCATATATATATATATGATCTTAAGGTACTAATGATAATTTAATTTTATACAGATTGTTTTGTTTAACTATTGGGTAGTCTTGCTCATCTCATTAAATGTTAATTTTTTTTAAACATGTTTTTGAATTAAAGTAAGTGTTCAAAAGGGGATTTTCGTTGATTTTACTTTTTTTCATATTTTTTTTTAATTTGCTTCTTTTATTTCCCTTTTCCATTATCTAGCAATAATAAATCTTATTCTTTCAATATACCTATACACATATATATCCACACATGAAAGCATATAACATTATTATATATGTAAACAAAATATATATTGTGAGGAGTTTATTGACCCATTTTCTTTTTATATCATTCCTAGTTAGATAAATGTTTGTAAAATCTTAAACTATGTTCATTTATGCTTTCTTGGTAGTTTTAATCGTGTATATTTGGAATAACTATACTATTTCCTAGAAATTAATAGATGTTGAGCAGTAAAATGTTTCATATTAGACATCCTTCCATAAACCAAAGTTTTAATGAACTATAAATGTCTTGTATGTCAGTGTTTCAATAGGTACTTATTGTAGAAATAGTTTTTCTCCTTTTTTTTTTTTATTATTACCAATTTTTGTGGTTTTTATTCTTATTAAAGCTTTCACATTTACTAAATTTTCGTAAAATGTATTTTATTCATGATAAAGTAATAATAATTGTTTAATTGGAAGATTAAGAAAATATCTATATAAATTTTCTTAGTAGCCACTAGGTGGTGTTGAATGTCTGACTGATTGGAAAAGTAGAAATGAAATATTATTTTTTTTATTTTGTTGTAAATCATAAGTAACAATGTTAGCTAATGTTTCTGTTAAGAGTAATTAGTGGCCACTGAGCCTCTTGATTCCTGTTATTTATTTCAACAGTATATTTACATATATATTAATTATTAGACATTTTATATACGTATATTATTCTCTTATCAGAGGCTGATTCATTTTTATATATATATTTTTAAGATAAATTGGATTGAATATTTGCCTTTTGAATTTTTATGATTCAGATTAAATTCCTAAAAAGCTGGTAAGTTATTTTGTTTATGAATTGATCTTTCTAATAGAAGTATGGAACTAAGAACTAAATTGAGAAATTTTTAAGAGTTTTGGCTGGAAGTATTTTGTAAAATATAAAAAACAATGGAAGAGCTTAAAATCCATTTTTATCTTCATACCTTTAATTGTTTCACATTCCTGCATTGATCTGTAGGTTATATCATAAGCAAGTACTTGCTTAACCAATGTAATGCATCTAATGGGTTAAAAATAAAAACCTATTTTTACATTTAGCATTATTCTTACAGAATGCATGTTTCAGATAGGGTAACTGATTTGTAGCTTGCATAAATATTTCATTTGTTAGTCCCAAGAGAATATATTTACCTTCCTGCTGCCAGTGATGTTTTACATTAAATACTTTT
This sequence comes from Halyomorpha halys, assembly GCF_000696795.3. Classification (NCBI taxonomy): domain Eukaryota; kingdom Metazoa; phylum Arthropoda; class Insecta; order Hemiptera; family Pentatomidae; genus Halyomorpha; species Halyomorpha halys. Next base: position 1,182,558 of record NW_027107553.1, on the reverse strand, counting down.
GTTGATTCATTTCTAAGTAAAATACTATGGAAGGTAAGTTAGTAGAACTGATTAAATAATCAACTTCTACTCCTGCTTTTAAACATTCAAGTACCAAATATTAGCCCAGCAATACAAATATTGTCAACCAATTCAATAAACTACAATAACAATTTCTATCAAAAGGAATTGCTGAATATAAACAGAAAAATTTAGTATTGAATACCTAACAGTAAACAGTAATGTATTCAATACTAATTCTTTTTTTTTTTTCAGCAATTTCTTTTGATAAAAATTTTTATTGTAGTTGATTAAAATGGTTTATAATTCCTGTATTGCTGGGCTAATGTCTGGTCTCAACAGTATGAGAGTTCATTAATTTTTTTGGTTCGAAATTTTTACTATAAGTTTTATTGTTAAGTTTCTTAATATCTGATTAAACTAAACTAGGTGTATAATTACCTACTTCTGACACTTTAGGCTATTGTTTAGTGTTATATTAACTAGTTAGTGTGACTACTTAGATTGATAAAGGTAAGGTACTAGTGTCCATATTCTTAAGTAGTCAATGGTAAGACCAGTGCAGAGATATGTGAAGTTATTGAAATGAGAATGATTCAGGTTTAATATATCATATCTGAATTTCACTACCTCTAATTGGTAGTGGAGATCAATTAATACTTCAGTGTTTGCCTCTATATGTATGTTATTTCATTTATTATAAAATCCTTTAATAAATTAGCTATATGCTAGGAAGTGATACTGTGTTAAAAGCTAAGGGAAGATAGTTAAGCAGAAGTGTGATAACTTTTATTCTACATCAGGTGTTAGCTTTAAGGACTGGGGGGTGAAGACCTATTCAGCTTATTAATTATAGTAATAATGTTTGGTTGTAATAAGTGTATTAATAATTAAACTAGCCTTGAATAAAAAAATTGGATTTAATCAATATATTCAAATTAAAATTTTAACACTAAACTGAATTAACCAACCTCTGGGGGTACCCTAATTGGTTTTGGTGTCCCTTTGTCCTGGACTTTACCAAGGTAAGTAAATAGTATGATGGTAATTGTTTCCTCTGTCATATATAAAGGCCAGATCTGGAGATTATGGTGTGGAACTGGGGTTTTGATAGTGCTTTACCTTGGTGTGAGAACAATTGTTCACTTTAATACTTATTCTTTCCTCTAGCCAGTACAAGTTGTGCATAGTTTTTTCTTTCTCTAGATTGGCTAAGAATATTTTGTCTTGGACATCCAAAAAACACTTGTATTGAAACAGTTTTATCTTCTTTTTTTTTTTTCCAGCAGCTGACTCCCACTTTGATTCTAGAGGGAAATGGTGAATCCTTGTTCTAGCCAAAAAACTTTTAACTAAACATTATAGTCATGTTTTGTTCCATTTCATTGTGTAGATGTGTCACCCATTTAGAAAACTATTCTGAAACCAAAATGTTGTATTCAATGCCTCAGATCATACTTGAGTAGCAGAGTGTGATTACAACTGTCCTATGTCTTCAAGTATAGAGAACAGATTTAATGTGAGTACAAATAATCAGATCTCAAAAAAAAAAAATATATGGGTACAGAGAATTCATACTCAAACCAGTTTGATCATGAGAATTTGCTATCAATACTCATAAAAATGTTGATACAAAGTTAAGTAATCATACTCATTTATTATATCTTGCAATTTTGAGTGCTATATTTATTTAACCTTCCGTCGGGCGCAATATGAATCCATACGAGTTCGGGCGCAACTCATCTGATAGATTAAGTACACAAAACATAGAATAATTGGCATCCTCATTTTATATTATGGAAATAAATCACTTTATTTATTTATGAACTACATAGTAGAATAAAATAACACGATTATCTTAACAAAAAAAAAAGTTATAATCAAATATAAAATGGACAAATAGTTTAA
>NW_027107553.1:1141987-1178481 GCF_000696795.3 Halyomorpha halys | reverse complement strand
CACTAATCTCTCAGATTAAAAACACTCTAACGATGTCAGTGACCATACTGAAAAAAAAATGCCGCCACCCCAACAGTGGTGGGAGGGGAGCGGGAAGATACTGCGCAGGTCCGCCCTCTACTGTGAAGCACAGAGATTTGCCACAACAAAACAGTGACACCATATCTCACAGATTAGTTGCGCCCGACGGAAGGTTAATAAGTATTTTTATCTTGAGAGAGGTATAACCTTGAGGATTTTGCTCATATTGGGAAACGAGCTTTGTGTTTTTCTAGTATTTCTCTGTTATGTATATACTTTTGTCTACCTTTCGATGTTATTTCCGCTTGTTTATGTTATTCTTTTTACCTCGTAACGGTAAGACAGCGTTTCTCTCACCAGTACACTCCTAATGTGACATATTTTTTTTTGCTCATCTGAATACCTGCGTTTCTTATTGTAAATCATGAGCCGAGGTCTTCTATCTTTTACGAAATCTCCATTCTTCAGTCCCTGATGGATAAGCCTACAATTCATTTTCAAATTACATTGAAAGTAATGATAAAGATTTTTGTCATCATAATATCCAATTATGTAACAAAAATAGTTCTAACCGTCCACCATGAGATAGGTGTTCACGAGACACCTTATAGGGAACAGTAAGACACTCCTGCCGTGTTAATAAAGGAAATGTCTACATAATTCTAATTCAATAAAATGACTCAGAATCTTGAAAAATTACTCAAAATTTTCGATTACATTGCAATTAAGTATAAAAAGTAGTTGATTACAAGCTTACAATTTTACATTTCATGTAATAATTTCCATAAGTACTCATCATTTTTAAATTAGATATAATTGATTACAAAAATAATCACAATTGTTGAATGCGTAGATATTTGATTACTCTTTGTATTCTGTACTCCCTTACTTTTCACTTTCAATCGAAAACACAATCAAGTACTGCTCAACTCTATTGGGTATCCTATTGCATGCACCCCCTCGCTGGAACCAGAACTTCTCGTTATAACAAAGGCGGAAGTTAGCAATAATTCTGAGAAGGGTTCTGCTGCCACTGACCAAATGGGACTGTTGTTCCTGAGATGGCATAGGCCTTACCAGGGAAGTAACTGGTTTCAGCCTTCTGAGAGAGAAAAAAAAGTTTGATTTTAAGACATAAAAGCTTAGCAGGTCTTCAGGAGAATCTCCAAAACGGATCGCCTAAACAAAAGGATAATGTGGCAGGATCATACTGAGGAGTGCATTCGACGGTGGGTTACTATAATGAAAGGCGCTACCTTGAGAAGATACTTCCCCACCGTATATTAACTATTAGAAACCAAGTGGATCGATCCTAAATGCTGGATGTTGCAATGTACCATAATAAATAGGAAACTCCATACCAAGTTCTACTACTTCGGGTAGGACATTGACCCCTACACCCTTGGGCGTAGGAAGGGGGGGGGGCGCGGCTGCCCCCTAGATTTTTGTTATTCAAGGGGGGAAAAAAGAAAATAGTGAACTTATTTGATAGATTGTTTCTTTCTGGAAGCATGCTATAATTTGTAAGGTAACATTGTTGAGTTGACATCTTCACGGATCACATGATCACAACCACACCTTTGGAGGGACAAGATTAATGTTCGTCTTTTCTTCGGTAAAAAAGGTAAGATTCAATGAGCGCAATTATTCGTCAGATACTTATCTCTAAAAATAATGAGGGAAACGAATAAAAAGAACCTTTTTTAGATTCCATTCTTTCTATTATAGCTTAAAAATTTTCCATTTTAGTTATCTCAGAATGTTGAAAATAAATCAAAGTAGGCAACCATCGTGGAAGAGATGGTTAATATTTTTTCCAGCAATTCCAGAAGGCTGATGCTCTCATCATCTATTTTATTTTAGTATTTATTGCGTATATTGTATGTATTTATGTGCAATAATTACTTTTATACTAGATTTTCAATAATTTATGATGATTATTGCTAATACAAATTTAAAAAGTAATGATTGAATTTTATGAAGTAGCAATAAAATGATGGGAGTTTGAATGCGGAATTACATATCTTTCTTTTACCCAATGTTTTCTAATGGACTATATTTATAAATAAAAGAATGTATGTGTGTAATGGGCTGAGGTCTGCTCCCTCCTTGGCGAAATCCTGCCTACGCCCATGGCTATACCCAAGCTGTAGAGATTCGGAAACTGCAGAGCTCTTTGTCATGGCCTGCATCGAGTTTGAAGAAATAAGGGTTAAGCAATAACTGAGGGAAGCTGGACTCATCAAAGAGAATCATTCTCCTCAGTTAGTAATTACAACTACTTATATTAAAGGTCGTTTGTTGCCTTGAGAGTTAAAGCCTTAGCAACCTCGCTACTCCAGTGTGGCACGGGGTTGACATTTATTTCGTGGTGGCCCCATGGAATGAAAACTTGACCCCCCTCTGAGTAAAATAGGTTGATTACCTGTAGATAATCCCTCCCCCTTATGTCAGAAATGACCAGGTAACAGGTAATAAAAAAAAATTACACATATTATGAAGCTTTTGTGTACTGATAGAAGTTAGCAATAGGGCCCAACCATTTTAAAATCTTTAAGGAACAATCAATGAAATAGGAGAGGAAAAGAAGAATGTCAACATGAAGAGTTCTTATCGGTAGAGGTGGAATATAAAGAGTGACGGACCTACTTTTCAATCCGAATTTTATTTATTCTCGGATAACAGATTTGAAGGTGTCGGTGTAAGGATTGTTGAGCATGCAACGACAAATATGGGATTGAATTGCTCAATAATTCCTGTCGTCACGTTAAGTAATTTTTGTTTAAATTAGGTCTGGAACAAACAGACCGTCTAATGTTTAATGATAGCCCAAAATACTGTTTTTTTTTTGTTTTTTTCGTAAACTAGAGAAGACATTTAATGAGAGTATACATGTATATAATTAGTCTTTTTGACTGGTCTGATAAGTCGACACATTAGCGTTTGTTCTACAGAACAATTTCATTTACAGTCGGAGTAGAGAATTGTTTTGCAGAATGTCAAATATGGTTTGGTTATCAGGTAACTTGATTACTTCTTCAGTCTAGTCTTATTTGATACTTAAATACTTTAATAAATACAAGTAGAAGTTTATTATAATCGCTTTAAAAAATATATACTACCTTAACTAATATTTTGATTATACCCCCCCCTCTCGCCCTAGTACTTTAATGGGGTTGGTTTATCTTATTTAGTCGTAATCAAGCCGGTATAAATGTTTTGAAACATCAACTTCATTTTGTATGAGGAAATACAGAATTATATGAAATATTTGCAGAAACAGTGTTGATTAATAAAGTTTTTATCAAATATCTGTTAAAAGATATGAACTTTCACTTTCTAATGTTAAAAACTGCATTAGCACTCAATAATATAGAAATAATTAGCTAAGAGTCAAGTGTAATGAATTGAAATTTTGAATCAGATAATATACTACTGTTTGTGTTTCATGAAACATTTTTAGTGATTGAATCAGTGTTCGGTAATGGCTGACTGTTTAGGTGATTTGCAAGTTTATATGGTTTCGTGTGATTAAAAATAATTGTCAGTATCTACGACTATGTCATGAGTCATAATATGATAATTATTTTTTTAAAATCTTAAATGCAGTCATATCTAGCTATGAAATTGTCAGAATTATCTCCCTAAGTATTTGTTTACATTTCTTTGTTTTTATTATTATTTTTTTGTATTTAGTCATTTTTTCTTAGTTATGACCCTAATCAGCGAATCATCGTGTTAGTTTCGATTGAATTTGTGGTTAATAAATACACCGGTAATTATTATATTGTGGTGTAGCAGTTATTTATAGTTGACATGTCATTTTTTATAAAAGGATTAATATTCTATATGTATTGTTTCTCAGTCATGGGAGAATGGTGTTTTAGTGTCTCTAATAATAAGATTTCCCATTTTAAGCAATGGATAGCTTAAATATTTATTCTAAGAGTCGAAGTCCTTCTCCAAGCAGATTTTCAGGTTCGACCCCTAAAGCTGGTAATGCAGGGTAAGGTTTTTAAATAATTTTGTATCTAGTTTTAGAATATTTGTATATAGTCTATGTGAACTAGGTTATTCATTTACTTGTAATCAACCTTTCATTTTCTATTTAAATGCTCATTAATATGGACATTTTTCATCTATTTGATATAAACATTAAAAATTACATTGAAATTAAAAATTACATTACTGAATGTAATCTTTTAACTTTTGAGAAGTTCATGTTTGAAGAATATGTATGAAATTTTTGATTATATTTGTTTTAGTTTATCATGTTTTTGAATTTCAAATTCTCTTTTTTTTTTTTAATCTTTTTATGTTTAGGTACACTGCAATATATAGGGTATTAATATCATTTGATTTGTTTGTAACATTAAAGTTTTTTATAGGCTGTCAATCATAGTTTTATGTTATGCTAAATAGAAGTAATAGCATAATGAAGTGGTTGAAGTTCTTTAGGTTGTTTTAGTGAAAATATTGTGTTGGTCCTTTTTAATTTGAGTTTGATTATTGAGATATAAATGTTGTTAACTTCAAACTAATATTAAATAAACAGAACAAGTTTTTTGTGTTTCCCTATGCTTAGAGAAGAGCCTTAAGTGATCAAAAATTGTTTTCATTACTGTTTGATATTGTTTAAGTTTTCACATTGGTTTAATAAATATGATCTGTTGATCTTGTCCTTATTATCTTTATGATTCATAGATGTTTGATCGTTATGTCTACCATTAGATATAAAAACCACTTCATGTTATTCGAGTCATATGTCTGTTTATATCAACACATATTTACAGTAATGCTTATGAATAATTATTATTCTCTTTTTATAGGCCTTAAGAGGTAATGTTAAACATTTTTCATTTGTTTTCTATGAAATACTTATTTTTTTAAATTGTATTTCATATTCTGATCTCTTAAACTGCCCTGAATTAATTATTATTAACTCATTTTGATATTATCTTTATTTTATTATTTTTAATGTTTCTGTGCATATGCCTATATATGATTATTGAACCAATATTTTAAATTTATTTACTGCCTTAAGTAAATGGTTAGTTTAATAAACCTCTAATCAAACGGCAAAGAAATATACCAACAAAAGAAATCCACAAAAATTATTTATAAAAAGTTTATCTTGTAAAAGTTCAAATAACAGCTATTTATTTTTTTAATTTCATATTATGTAATTGTGATTGTATTCACCTAAGAGAAGTTTATATTCTAGCCCCTCCCTTTTTAAATTTATTTTTTCATTTTTATGTAATGAAAATTTGTGATGAAGATTTTACAATTGAAATGTATTTATTTTAATTATCTGTTGAACTAAGCATCATGTCTCAATTTGAGCTTATCATATTAATATTCATGTTTCTGTCCAATTAATTTAAAATGAAAAAAATAAATTGTACTAGGGTTTTGAGCTATTTTACATGACATGTTCACAATATGCTGTTTGATTTACAAAATAATTATAAACTTTAATAGTGAAAAAATGTTTCTAGATTTATTATTTATTTCTTGCATTTAAATAAATTTTAAAGTAACTATTTATCTTTTATAATTTAACAATCTTTCCAAAAATATATTGCTGCAATATCTTTTATGTTTTAATTTTGAGAGACAGCCAACAACTTTTGTGTTTGGCTGGCTAAAAGATTATATTGGAATAAGAATGCCCAGTATATATTTTTAATCACTGTGAGATTAAATTTAGTTTTAGATTTATTGTAAAAAAAAATAACATCTTTTATAATTATGTTTCAAATGAGAGTTTGGTTAAGTGTAATAAAGTGTATGAAACTATTAAAAATGGATGCCTCTAACTTTTAGATCTTGAATTATATTTGATGAAATTAAATACATAAAACTAGTCTTTTAACTTTTATCCCTATTAATTTTAATTAAATGGTATATGTACTTGGTATTAATTAAAACTCATAATCTGATTTCACCATCAGGTCATTGCGAGAGCCGAGAATGAGCAGATGTAAATCTCCTGTGAGTAGCAGACATGAGCGCTGTAGTTCCATTGATACTGCTATTCAAAGGACTGAAAATTTTGGCAACCAAGGCTTTGGAGAAGAAACAGCATTAAATACAACACAAGAAGATGATATGGTTGGTATATTTTAAAAGACTTTGAAATATAATTAGTTTAATAAACCTCTAATCTAATGGCAAAGAAATGTTCCAACTTTATTCTTTAAAGAAATCTACAAAAATCATTTATAAAAAGTTTATGTTGTAAAAGTTCAAATAACAGCAATTTATAGGCATTTTTTAAATTTATATATAGATTTAGTGATAAAAAATGATTGGGTGACCATTGGGAACGTGGAGAAAGTGCTTTAAAAATCTCTGGTGTGTCCATTTACATGATTTTCCTTACCCCTATAATTGTGGTATGGACACACTGACAAATGACCAACAGCTATAAACACTTTTTTTGGATTCAGGGGTCTCTAAAGTGGATAAATCAGATAAAAATTGACTTCGAAAATTTGACGATACTCTCTTTATATAGTTGCCAAGGAAAGTAATAAACACAAATCTATTTGTTAATACTGGTCTGAATTAGATCATTATTTTATTCTTTTTTTTTTTTTTTTTAAGATAATTTAATCACCTTTCAAATTGTAGCATATATTATTCACCAAAAAATTTGTACTTATTGAGTTATATGTAAATATTTTTTTATTTTGTTCATGACTTTTTTAAATTGGAGATTAGAATAACTTTAAACCTTCCCAAAACAAAACAGATTATTTTTCAAAAAAATTATGTTGGTTGGTACAGAGCTTTCAGAGTTTTAAGATTAGGAACGAACAAATATGTACATTTTCATTAATACAGATTATTCGGAAATTTGTTGTCAATTAAATGCTATAGATACCATAAGAATTCATAGTATCATAGTTAAAATGTTAGGTGTTAACCTTATTCCTTTAATTAATTTTTTAATCATATTTGTATTTCATTTAAAAAATAATTATGAATTTTAAGTTGGCTTTATCTTTTTGTGATCGTATGGAATTGTTCATTGCCACCTGGTGCTAAACCAATTTAATATAATCCATTTAATTAATAAATACCTTATCTGATTATTTTTCAGTGGTCATTATTATGTTTTAATTTTATTCATTTTTTAAATGAATATTTATTTTAAAACTTTCCTCATCTAGCGAGTTAATTTTTTCTTACAATGGTTTATTCTTGTAGTTCTATCTTATTTAAGTGAATGAAGGAAAAAATTGAAAAAGGTTTTACTGTTAATATCTTTCTTCAATAACTATATTCTATCTTATCTGGACTGAGGAGATGAGAGGAGAGGTGAAAGGAAGCCTGGATTAATATTCTGATAAGTGATTTTCAAAAGGTTATTTGGGGTTACTTGTCTTGTTTTGGTTTTCTACTTTGTTATACTTCAAACTTCGACATTCTGGGATAGGTTACTATGATTTTAATTGAGGTAAAGTTATTGAGAAAATGTTTTGATCAGTTTTACTTTATAAGTAGAGGAGTATTTAGAGGAATATAATAATCAATGTTAATATTTATTTATATTACAATGATTCTACAAGACTGAACAGTTCAATGACCATTCTTATGTGAATCAATCTTTATAATTAGAAATTTAGTACGGCTATTATCTTTTTATATTTATAGATCCATATTATATTCATTATGAATAGATTGTGCTTATGTCAACCTTATTTAACAAGGTTCTTTGGCTCATATTTTAAAAATTATAAATGTTATTATATTTGAAAAATATATTGTTTTTTGATAGTGCAATTTTACTGTTCCGAGTTCTTGAAATAATAAACTGTAAAAGATGATTAAGATATACATTGGAATAAATATGGAAAAGATAAAGGTATTCATATAAGTCTGATAAAAACATATATTTTAAAAATTTAAATGATATAATTATGTTGGTTTGCTCTACAGGCTATATGTTCGAAATAAAGCCTGAAAAAGGAAATTTATATAATTATTCCATCATATATTTTGCATCATGATTAACCTCTTGGACTCAACTTATCGGTTCAATATTGATGCATTTTTCTTGCCATTTATTCATTTTGCACCATCAATTTTCTAAAAAAACTGAGATTTAATAATGTTAATGTAAGATAAAATGGCTTCCAGGAATATTACAGTATTCCTTCGCGGGCTCAGGATTTCAAGTTTTCCTGGACAATTTAAAACATTTTGTTTGTCGGAAGTCAGAATGCATTTAGTCATATAAATTATTCTTTATTTGAATAATTATTTTAATTATCCTTGAATATTTATACTTTATGTGGTACAGTTTGATAAAAAAAAATTTTCTATCTCAAAATAATAAATATTATTATACTTATCATATTAAATCTTAATTAGAAAATTAAATTGGATTATCTTTTATCTTAAGTTTAATAGGTGCACAGATAAGAGATTTTACATTTAAAAAAATTGAATAATTATTAAAATAAATAATTTATTTCAATAATTTTTCAGTGTAACAATTCTAAAGAATTCCAATTTTAGATAATTAAATTAGGCTCTATGAAAATAGTATGTAATCTGTATTATATCTAACATTTCATATTTAAAAGTTTTACAAAATTAATTTGTTTTTAAGATTGTAGGATGTTTATTTTATTTTGTTAAATGTTTAGGATGGCAGTGTCTTAAATGGTTCCATGGATTTAGGAGACGATGGAGATGGAAGTAAAACTCGGGCAGCAATCGAACACATGTACACGAAAATAGCTCGGACAAAAGATCTCATTAAAGGAGAACAGACAGCTAGAGATGGTAATTACTTAACTGTATTATCATTTATTAATTATTTGAACTTACTATTTTAGTTAAGTGGTCATACTTTTATAGCAAATCTTAGATTATTGTTTTTCCTCAACACTTATAACTTAAACCTTTGGTCAATATGTAATTTGATCATTCTACAAGCTTTATGAATTCATTTAATCATCATTCATATTAACATTTTTTGAGTTAATAATTAGTTTCTTCATAGCTCTTCAGCTATTGGTGAAATTCTAGGTTCTAAATCAGAGTAGTTTAGTTTTTATGTATGTTTGCATAAATATAAAGAGTATTTAGAGTTTAATTTGATTCAAACTAGGTTAGATAAGTTTTTTATGTAATAATATTATAAATTGGCAATAAAGGTGATGATTAATGCAGTATTTAGATGTTTTATAATTTTTTTTTGTGTCTTTACTGTAAACTTGGGTTTATTTCTGCCGTTGTCAGTTTTTTTACTGCAAAATAATGATGTCTCTAGTTATAATAATACTTTTATTCTTGAATAATAATATTCTCATTACTGTGAATGGAAATGGTGTTCTTATTATAAAATAATGATTAAAAATGTATTAGTTTTATTTTAATAACATATCTTTGATGCAGTCATAAGGGCTTAGGTCACTTTTTGGGCATTTGGAGATTATGTCATATTATAGCACCAAATCAGAGTTACCAGATGGTAATAAGTCTTAATACTTCAGATAGACTTACCTACTATATTGTTGTATAAAAATAACAATTACAAAAATATCAATATTTAGATTTTACATAATGTTTTGAACTTTGTTTTTGCTCTCCTGAAAAATTTATTTTTTCGACTTAAGCCCTTATGACCGCGCATCAAAGATATTATATGAGTTATCAGTTAGTAAAGATTTTACCACTATTCGATTTAATATCTGTGCATTGAAAGATTTTTGCTTAGCATTTAAGATGAACTAATAAGTAAGGTTTATTATTAAAGTTGTGACTTTTTATTCCTATTGTTCATCAGATATAATTATTACTTTTGCTTTTGTAGACAATGTAAATGAATATCTTAAATTGGCATCCAATGCTGACAAGACCCAAGTTCAGCGTATTAAAGCAGTTTTTGAAAAGAAGAATCAAAAATCAGCTCAGTGTATTCAACAACTTCAGAAGAAACTGGAAAGTTACAACAAGAAATTAAAGGAACTTGAAACTAAAGGAGTACAAGCTCACCATCACCGTCAACCAAGGGAAGTCCTGCGGGACATGGGGCAAGGATTGAAGTATGTTTTTGTTTCTTTATAATATAGCAATTCTAACCCTCCATCTATGTTTCTTTATTTTATTTTTTAATTGTGAAATTGATTTTTTTTATTTTATTTTTTTTATTTATATGTTCTAACTCTATTTTATTGATTCCCCAGACATGTGGGTGGTAATATTCGAGATGGTATAACTGGTTTGTCTGGGTAAGTGTTGCAAGCTTTAAGGTGGCGATTAACTTTTCTTCTTCTTTTTTTTTTTTGCTTGTAATTAATTCCAGTTCTTGCTTATTTATCATTAACCACTAATATTTGAAGGTTTTTTCACCTTACAAATTGCATCTCTAACATATCCAGTTGATTTATCAAGACAGTTTTTTTCCACCAAGAAAAAGTAATGATTATTCCTCCTCATACCTACATTCAAGTTTTTATAAATTTCTAATGTAAAAAATTGTCCATAAAGAATAAAAAAAAAATTACTAATATAATCCAGAGAATCTCATTCCACGTTTAGTCTCTTTCTTTCAATTTTCTTGTTGAAAATATATCTAATCTAATCCCCCTCCATTTAAAGAGATTTAAATTTGTTTTGATTTTATCTGTCCTACCTTTCCCTTTACCCATGGGTGGTAGTAAGAGCCAAATTGACTTCATGAATTCATTTAGAAATTATAAGTACAGTACTGCTATCACACTTCCCTGTCAGTTATTTCTTGTTACAAGAAGACCTATTAAATTGAGTCTTCCAGCATAACTTAAATTTTCACATGTTCGAACAATAAGTTCTTTAATCAGTAATGAGACTTATTTTTATTTTTCTCATGTTATTAAACTAGATATTATTTTATATTTGATCATTATATTTAAAACAAAAAATACTTAAAATTTTTGTTTAGTTCAGAACTGTGAAACTAAGTTTCAGATTTAAAAAAAATAAAATAAAATAAGTATTACTTTGGGTAAAAAGTATTATTTTCTGGGGTTAACTTCATTATTTGGAATCACCTCTAGTCATTGATCACTATTTTACAAAATGAGAGACGGTATATATGTTTCATTCGAGCCAAATTAGATACTTACTTAAAAGTTAAATTAAAGCAGTTATGAAAAAAAAAAAATAAGGATCCAGATTATTACCTTATGTGCAATTAACTATTATTATTAATGTTATTCCAAAAGTTGAAAAGTTGATTCCCTCTTGTAACATATTTAAAAAAAAAAATATATATGATTGATTTGTGGTCAAACCCATTGTATTATCTTCATATGGCTTTTTGAATTTCCCTTTTATTGCTTGTCAATTTCTAAGGCTTGTCATAAGTTAGTTTGGGACCATTAAAAAGCCATTGACCATTGTCATTAAAATCCTGATATATGCTGAAGGGTGCAAAGCTGGTCCATAAGTCACCAAGGTTGTTTTGATCTTATTTGTTCATAAAACTCTCCTAGGCAGATTTAAACATAGCATTAGTATAGCTCTCGAGGACATTGTTCTGATTATTGTGATGAAGCTTGTCGATCACTTCTTCTTTAAACATTTCTGTTTAAGCATGAAAGCTCATAGGTCCGTAATCGAATGATTTTACTGTTGAATTTTATTCTTTGAAGAAGGCCATCCTATGCTTCAATCTTTGTTCACAATCCCACTGTATCATATCAGTCACGATTTACTTTCTTTCCATCTGGATTTGGTGAATTACCAAGCAAGTCTGCTTGATTTCATGTCATGAAAGAAGCACTTGGAGTCCTTTACTTTATACTGGAAATCAAACTTATCAACCCTCCTCCTTTTAGGTCAAGAGGCTGCCTCCATTGTAGCATAGTTTAACTTGCTTCCTTCTTTACTGTATTTGATCTTTGTGGATTTTGTGAGGTTTTTTTGGGGGGGAGGGGATCTTTCATAAGATGAAATGCAACAATAAAAGTTACACTAAATTATGAGATTCCTTTTCACCTCAATTCTTCTGCAGAAGCGCAGTCAACATTACTTCACGGGGCATAAATGTTAACTACCTACATCTTCTTTGTACATCTTATTATTCCTGCTCTTGAACCTTCTACCAATGTATGCTGCATAGTCTGCTCTAACACTCCAATTTTTCTACCTAGTCATCATCAAGGCAACTAAGTTTTCTGGAACTGATTTCTTGCATAGTTTCATGTCTAGCTCTTCTTTTTTTTTTTTTTTTTTTTATCAAAACTTGGACAATTGAAGAACAAATTTGTTCCACTGTTTCATCCACAGAATCACAAGTTGGGCACGATGATCCGTCCTCCAGTATGAAACAGGCTAAGTAGGCCCTGAAGCAACCATGCCGTGTAAGCAGTTGCGTGGGGTAATGATTCACCTCTCCATGTTTCCGGGATATCCATGTTGATGTATCAGGAATCAAAATTTTGTGAGGGTGTTGTAATGTATAAGTAGTAGGGTGTACTGTATAAGCATTGGTTTATACATTCCCTCTGTCTGAAGGTCCAGAGACTGATTGCTGTACTGTGACTTCTAATATATATGTATGGTTTGTTCTGCATGATTTTGTTTTATCCAGTAGAGTCAAGACCATGATCTGCAGAATGTTTTGTTTTGTCTTGAGACTGCAGTTTACAAGCCATTATAAACCTTTCTATTCTATTATCAATTCAATTGTGAGGTTCATTATGCTTTGTTTGTTGTATGTTTACGTTTGGCTAGAAGTTAAAATGTTTAAACTTAATCCAGCCTTGTCAATTAAATATCAGTACTAAATCAATTCATTATTTTTATAAAATAAACCAAGCTTATGTCATACAAGGTATGAGGATTTTCATATTACTGCACATTTAAACCTATTCTTATCTTGATTCATTTTATAGAGCACTTTTTATTTTATCATTTTGTTTTCTTATTGGGTTTCTGTTCCTACCTCACTTATGCTTTTTTATGTTCTACAGGTTTACTGGAAAGCATTATATATTGTCGTTCTGTTTGTCATTTGTTTGCTTAAATCAGCACAGCTGTCTATGTTCTACTACAATCATATAATGCTAGCTTAATTTCTTTTCACCAGATACGTAAAGTTTGATCGTTTGGTTAAAGCTTCTAATCAATATTTCACAAAATTTGAAATTTTGTTACACTATGTCGGCATATTTAAATTCTATTGTAATATATCAATTTTTATGGACAAAAAATAATTTAGACATTTTTTAAATAGACTGACTAACTTTGGTGCTACAATCTAGATCCTTGTGCTTGTTTGATTTTATTGGGTTTATTTTGTAGTTTCAATAACTTAGTGTTTGTTTTTTTTTAATTAGTAAATTTTTATTTTTATTTTGTTTACTTTTTGTAATTTATTTGTTTTCTTTGTATTATTTATGTTTTGTTTTCTTTTATATTTGTTTTCTATGTTTTTCAACATTTTGTCTGTGGTTAACTGAAAGAATAATCTATGTTAATCTTTCTCATACTCTGTTAGTGATTGATTTAAAATTATGATTGCGAATAGTGTGGGATTTTATTCTGTAAAAAGTTGGTGGATCCAAGAAAATACTTCTGAGGAACTTTAATGACAGTGAGGTTTATTGGCATATATATTGTGCACAATACAGAAATTTGAAGAAACAAAATTTAAAATAACAAAATGTAGGTAATGGATAGCAAATGATTGGTTTTGTTGAGAATTAAAAGACCTTTCAAATTACCATTAAATAATTTACCATAAAAATGTGTACTTATTTATTCTTTAATATATTAGTTTTCTAGCCTTCATAAATTGTTTTTCTGCCTTTTCTTAGGGATTTTCACTATGTATGAAAAGTTAAAGAGAAAACTTAAGGCTTTTGATTAAACTCTCCATATTGATAAACTCATATATTCAAGTGGTCTTTAATAGTAGCTAGTTTAGTATTATTAATTAAAAGAAATATTTTAAAGTTTAAATTAATTTTTATTTATTTTTTAAATCTTTTATTAAGTTTATAATTGGAGTATATGCTAATTATTTACTGTAGTTAGTTACTTGTCTTAACTAACTATATAATTCTATTAATTAAGAATGGTATCAATAATATCTGGATTATTGCTATTTGAGATTATTGTAAGTTTTGTAATTTCCTGGTTTTTTGTTTTTGATATATTCGTATAACTAATAAAACATATTTCAATGAAGTCTAGTGACCAGAAAATTAAATAGGAAACTGTATATTAACCCCTTTGCTTAACTGAAACGTGGTAAGTCTATCAGACCAAACATATACAAGTTTTATCAGGGACATAATATGCTGAATGGGCCCAAAGATCAGAGACATGGTGGGGCGGCCGTGTCAAATGTGTCTAAATCGTTGTTTTATCATTAAATTGTAAGGCAAGGGGTTAAAAAAGATATATATTTCTTTGTGTTCTGTGATTTGTCATTAGAATATTTTATTTATAAGTCAATTTTTAATGTATGATTGAATGAAAAAATAATGTTATTCTGGGACAAATGTCCCCTAAGAATAAATACATTGTTCACATAGTAAGGTTAATTGATGGCAGACATTTAAAAGTTTCAGTGCACATGCTGAAATAATATAAAAACCTTAGGTTAAATTGTAATTTATAATAGTAATCAATAATGGCTGTATACATAGCTCAATGATGCGGAAGTTAGGTTATGCATTAGATGAAGGAATAGATGTTATTTAAAGGAAAGGATAGATGAGGATTGATGAATGGAGATTGGAAGAGGATTCCAGAAGATTACCTGTTTGACAGAGGATTTGCTAAATGAGGTGGTTTCTATGGGAGGGCATATTTAAATTGATTGGTTAGGATCTGGTGTAAATGAATGGATGATTGATACTAGATTGAGGAGATCAAGGATATATTGTTTTAATTTTAAAAACTTGGAATAGGAAAACACCAAGGAGGTGCCTTGGAAACTCGAACATGTCTCTTCAATCTCAACTCTAAACCTGCATATAGCTCTCTGTAGACCAAGGAACCATAGTCAAAGTAGGGGAAAACAAGAGGATACTGGGTGTTCTGAGGAATGGAATCATGAAATTTTAGAAATTGTTTAGGTACAGTTGTGGACTTGCGGGTGATACGGGAAATACGATTAATCCAGGTGAGGTATTGGTCAAAGGTGACTCCAGGGTTTTTTTATTGTGGTGTAGAATTGATTGGTTGTTAAGGAAAGGAGGGGATTGTAATGGAGGGAATAAAGGAGGCGCTTGGAACCAATAAGAATGGCCTTAAGTTTTCAGCATTCAATATCAAGTCGTTTATCGCCCATGCGTTAATGCTATGTATATCTTCTTACATCCTTTGGATGGCCTCAAGCATCTTGGAGGGATGAAAGGATATGTAGATTTGGAAACCGTCATCATATAAGTGGTAATGTGAATGGAATCAGGGAGATCGTTAATGTTAATGTCTTGAGAAATCTTTAATAAGGCAGATCGTGTGGACTGTTGGGAGCGAAAACCGGATTGAAAAGTGTTAAGGAGTTTTTTGCTCGAGACAATTATTAAGTTGGAATTATAACAACAGGGGCAGTGTAGGACTCCAACGGGAGTCTTGGGCCGACATAGGAAAAGGAAAAAAAAATAAGTTGGAATTGGACTAGTCTTTCAAGTTGCTTGGATAGAATGAATATTGGCTGGAGGTCTATGAGGTATGATCTATCGGGGGAATTTGTGAGAATGTTGGTGTTGAGATCGCCTGCGATTATTACATTTTAAAAGAGAGGAGAGGAATTAATGTAAGGAAGCAGGATTCAAATGTATCATAAAAATGGACTCAAATGTAAATGCCAACATAGAGGAGGGAAAAGAAGCTGGAGCAAACTTGAACAAAAAAATGCATTCCAAATGGGGGATGTCAAGGGAAGGAGACTTTAGAAGATTTTGGTGCTCAGACTATCATGAACATATAGGGCAACACCACGAGGAAATAATCTAAGAATTCGTCATAGTGTGCGGGAAGGGATTGGGAGTTAATATGACAGGATGTTAGGATACTAGTCATGTATAGGTAAGGAAAGGATATGAAGCAGTGAAGACTGGATCAAATTTCTAAATGGAATAAAGAGATTGAGTGAGGATGTGATGAAATAAGTATTTGATTTATCATCAAGGGAGAGGATACATTTACTAATTTCCTTTTTGTATTCAATAACGTAATAGTTGAACTAATAAAGGAAGATCGTATCGAAATATATATAGAAATGTGAAAAATAAAAATATAAATTTTAAGATACAATAAAAAGAAAAGATGCAACGCTATTTGAAAAAAGATAAAATATAAATATTTCTGATAACAAAAAAAATTAATACTAGAGAAAATGCTAATAAATATACAAGAAAATATAAAAAAAAAGAAAAGAAAATAAGAATATTAATTCCCGGTTATAATAAGAAATAAAAAGTAATGCTCTGTTGGGAAAAACAATAAAATTAAAAAAAATTATAATCATGTTTTAAATTAAATGTAGATGTATGAAAAATGAAAGTAAAATCTCCGATAAAATAAAATAATAAAAGAATACTTTATAAAGAAAATAATTGGTTATTTGGTCATCTACATATACATATATACAAACATACTTAACTTTGCTGGTGACTCTCTTCTGCCTTATCAGGTAGTAAAGATATAGATTTGGCAGAGTGTTTCACTAGCTCCCCTAATCTCGAAGGAATAAGTCAATTTTTACTGTTTATAAAACCCAATAAGATTGACCAAGGGTTTATGTTTGACTACTTTTTGTATGTATTAAACAAAGCAGCTATGAAGCCTGAGCATCTTGAATCAGCATTCTTGGTTTAAAAGTGAAACTGGTTCTAGTCATGTTTGCTCCCGGGAAGGGTCTATTTATTCTTTGGGTAGAATAAATAAAACCTATATAATAAATCTTAACTTTCGCACCTTCAACTAGAATTGGTTGGTAACCTCCTAAGAGTTGAGAGTTGAGAACCTTCTGAACTCAGGAGAACTTGGAGGACACAAGAGCATTAAACCCATTCAATTATTGAAATTAATAAAAAATGTAGCAAAGCAAAAATCTAATTAACAAAGCATGAGTGAATTTTGTTCCTTCTGTTGTGGAATATTCTTAAAGCTTGAACATGTTGTTATTAAGAATATTTTATGATTCCTTTAAAATTTATTTCTATTTATGTAAATTTCTAATTTCTAATTTTGTTTTGCAGATCAGTGATGTCAAAACCACGTGAGTTTGCTCATTTGATTCGGAATAAATTTGGAAGTGCTGACAATATTAATTCTTTGTCACGTAAGAGTAATTTTATTTTACCCATTCAACATTTAGAAGGGAGGTTAAGTGTGTATTAATTTATGGCAAAAAAAAAAAATACTAGTAACAAATAAAAATGTAGGAAAGACAAAAAACTTTTTACTTTTTTTTATTTGATAAAATTTTGGTTTAGGAAATGGTGAGTCTGATTCCTTAGAAGAAGAGAAGACGCATCATGGAAGTGCCACACTACCTGGTGGTTGCAGTCTTAATTCGGGTCTGAAATTTACATCAGAGGTAACTGTAATTCAGATCATTCAGATTAATTTATTTTGTTTACAAAGAAGGGAATTTTCATAATGAAAAAATAGGAAAAGAACGATTTGCTTTTGCATGAATAAACATTATCTTTTTGGCCTAATTAAATGCTAACCATTTTGATTTGGGTTTTAAGAGTGGTTTGGTCTCTTGTTTTATTTATTTATTTTGTAAGCAGTGACTTATTCATCCTCTGTGGTTTTAGAATTCAAATCTATTTCTCCAAGAATCACAATCTCATTTTATCTAAGACACTAATCATTAAACTAGAAAGACATACACACCTCTCCCTTATTTATTTGGAAGTTTAGTTTAGAATCATGTTATTTTTGTGAAATTTTATTTAACTGTTACATTATTTTCATTTTTGAATTAGTGTAGAGAGCTAATGGTAATATCAATAGAACCTTTTAGAATTATTTTTTAAATGATGTTGTGTAGTGTCATTTATAATTTAATGGAATCTGAGTGTTGTTTGTTTCTTAAAATGTAATTAAATTGCTGTCAAATGTTCATTATAGTCTTGTTATGTAGATGTAATTCTGAGTATTTTGAAGTTAATAGCATTTTGATCAATACAGGAAGGATCCGAGTGTAGTTCTGTTACTAGTGAAAGTATGCCTGGAGGTGCCCAAACAACATCCCCACCATCTTCCACCACTCATCCTCAGAATGTCGCCAACACACCTAACATTGAAATGGTATATGCTGAACTGCGTGTCAGAAAACATGAATCTGAAAGGATGAGAGAACAGCTTGAATCTATGAAGGTTTGTTATTTCAATTATCCATGTCTTCAAATAAAATTCACTCATTGTATTAAGTGACAGATGTTTACTTACTATAATTTAACATTAAATTGTGGTTTAAACAAATATTTTTTATAGAAAATGATGGAAAAAGAAGTAAATGACCTTAACCAAGCATTGACTGAAGAGAGATTTAGGTGCGAAAGGCTTGAAGAACAAGTCAATGATCTGACAGAATTGCATCAGAATGAAGTTGAAAACTTAAAGACAGCTATTTCTGATATGGAGGAAAAGGTTCAATACCAGAGTGAGGAGAGGTTAAGAGACATCCATGACATGTTAGAATCTTGCCAGACAAAGGTAATTATTTTTTTAAATTTGGTTTAGACGAATTGGTTTTTGGAATTTGTCATAAATCTTATATTGCCATTTGTTAAATTTATTGATATTAAAAAAAATTTAAATAAATAAGATAAGGTTGTATCTTATTCATAACTAACAAAAAAACCGTGCCCGTGTAGGCCTCGGCGCTTCGCGCCGAGGCGACATGTTTCCGTGACAACGTATACTCTATGCTAATATTACATAAATATAAATTAAAATCAATCCAATGTTATATATTTGAAATAATAAACCAGTTCACATATTGAATTCAGATATTTATTTTTGCTTGGTTATACAAAATATTTATACAGTTATACTTAATTCTAAGACTTTATTTCCAATATTCTATTCATAATCGGACGATGGTAGTTTAATTAATTCCAATGAATTTTATTATTATCACCATATTCTTAATTTCATGCATAATTTAAAGATCATCTCAGGCTTCCTTCCCCCACCACTACCTTCTCCGTTACGCTACACTTTTGCCTGCATGACTCTCAGCATCTATAATCCTCTTACCCCCACCACCTCACTCTTACCCATCCCCACCACTACCTTCTCCGTTACGGGACACTTTTGCCTGCATGACTCTCAGCATCTATAATCCTCTTACCCCCACTACTACACTACTAATTACCTCCCCCACAATCTACTTCCGTTACGGGACACTTTTTCTAACATGGCATCCCGCAAAATGATTTATAAGACGTTGTCACGTCAAAAATAAAAGTTTATATAAGTAAAATGTTTAAATGGTTACTATAGTTATCCAATAATGTTTTGTATTAAATGTAAACAAAACAATCTACTTCCGTTACGGGACACTTTTTCTAACATTGCATCCCGCAAAATGATTTATAAGACGTTGTCATGTCAAAACTACTACAGAAATAGATCATAAAGAAACATAGTATTTCAGTTTCCTATAACAATTAATGGTTTTTGAGATAATTGTTTTAGATTTGGAATGAAAGAATTATTTACTCTTTTAGAGGGTTTCTAGCTTTTCAACCGATTGGCTTGTGTGTAGTGGGGGTTCAAAATTGAACATTACCTTAACTGTCCATCTTCCAGAGGCTGGTTAAAATTAGACTAAATATAATGTGTTTAAATATGAATACAACATAAATATGAAAATGAAATAGATATGAAGTAAAAGAAAAGTCTTAATGAACACTAATGAAAGTTTAACTAAACATATATTCTCAATATACTGAAAGTATAGATAAAATAAATATTTCTCAATAAGAGAAAGTTAATGAACTATAAATCAATGAAAAAAAATTGTGACTGTCTTGGGACTTGGCAACAGAAGTGAAACTTTAAAAATGAAATAATAAATTGAAATTTTATTAATAATGATATTTATTTTACAAAATCACGAAAACATTTTTATTTATTTCATTTGCCTATTTAATTATAATTGAGGCATGGAAATGGAAAAGCTCTAAGTGCCAGAAATACAAAAAATGAGATTTTAATGGGATGACGATGAAGAAACCGTTGAATAGTAACCACTGGAAGTTTCTATCTTCAACGGTTTAGTTCCTAGAGCTGTATTTTTTTTTTTTATATATAATTTTTGAAAAACAATTGTGGCCTGCTACCTTTTTTTTTCTGTTGGCATATACAGCCTTTTCCATTGCCATGCTTCAATTATTAAATAATGTTTTATTTAATTATACTCTTCATTTGTGAAATTATAGTTTATATTATCATTTGTGTTATTAGTAAATGTTGATATAATTGGCTTATGATAGCTAAAATAAGTAATGTAAACATTTTGTGAATGTTTTCAATATGTCTTGTAAATACTACAATTGTACCACCTCGAATCTAATCTATTAATGGTTTAGATTAAGTTCACTTTAAAAATGAACATTCTTTTAACTAAATTTATTCCAACAATATGAAAGGGATGGGAACATGGCTAGACAAACAAAAATGGCTACCCCTAACAATGATGTTTTTGGCACTATCTTTTCCACTATTCGCCTCTCTAATTCTGTTTACAATCAAAATTGTTTTGAATTTAGCCCATTACAAAGAGGTTAAAATAATGAACATTTCTCTCAATTTTTAATTTTCAAGTTAGTTTGATTCAAAGGTTCAAAAAAATGTTATCATTCCATTTTTGGTGTTATTTTTTCCAGTTTTTACCATCAAGATAGAATTTTAAGTTGTAACTCATTATAATGAGGAACTATAAGCGATCCCTCTTATAGATTAAGGCAGAAAATATTAGTTCTAGTATAATAATTGGAATAGAACAGTCATTTCCTAAATCAATTCTATGAGGAAAATTTTTATATTGGAGGAAAAGAGTAGAGGCTTTCAGGAGTTCACTCAGTCGGAACAATACTGCTGGTATTGTTGAGCTACTGTAATTTCCTACTCTTCTATTACAATATAAGAATTTTCCTGCTATAATTGACCAGTGTTGCTTCTCCCACCATCTCCATTTCATCTCATTTTTTTTTTCTCGAGTTGAATGTCGGTAAATTAGTTTTATTTCAATAAAATAAAAATGTAGAATGAAGCGTAAACAAAATAAAGGGTTATACATAAGAAACTAATAAATGAAAGATTGTTCTCCAACTGTCTAATAAAAGAATAAAATGATAATGTCGGTGACCCATGAATATTGTTAAAAGGTGTGAATCTTTGGCCCCAGAATGAAAATGAATTGTTTTGGAAGCAAAATGATATCCAATAATAAAGTTGCAGCTGGTTAGACAAATCCTCATTGTGAGCTAGTATACATCTGAGTCTAAACCGGGGTGGAATTAAACCAGGTAGCATAGCTGATAAGTGCTGTCTTGTGTAAGCAGTTAACACTGTAATTGTTGTATTTACATTTTGCATTTTATTTTTATAGATACTATATTTAATATCTTTTTGGCTGCAACAACAGGATTACTAAACCATAGAAAAGGATTTTTCTAACCATTAGAAATGGTGTTATGGATGTTTTTAGAATTGATTTCTTCCTCTGCTATAAAGAGGTATAGGGAAGGTGTTACAACTGAAAACATTGAGTAAAATGGAAATCCAAAATAATTATGAATGGATCTATGCCTTATCTATTTAATGTTACCATTATCATTTCTTCCATCTTTTCTAAATGCACAAGGCTCAAAACAATTAAATAAAAGGATGAATTAAAAAAAAAAAATTTGTTGGGTAAGGTTGTTGGCCTTTTTGTCCTTCAGGAGCTTTGATTCCATCAGTTTTTTGGATTATTCGCTCCTCTTTGTCTTTAAGGGAGTCGAGGCTTCACCTTAGTAACCTCACAAATGCAGTGGTGCCAGTTCAAATCTGACCTGAGACTACTATTATGATGACTCAATTTGGCCGTTTACTGCGCCTAATCCTAGGAAACCTCTAAAATAAAATAATTGGACATGTGTATTTAAAGTACCTGTGTCTTGTATGTAATTTGAATCGATTAAATATAGTTAAGCTTAAACTGACTATGTTTATGTTATTGTATATAATTTTATTTCTATACTTAAATTATGTTATCCTTTTCCTCTAGATTTCTAAAATGGAACATCAGCAAGCTCAGCACCAGCAGTACCTTACACTTGAGGGAATTGACAATTCTTATGCCAGGGCATTTTTAGTGAAATTAATCAATGTTGTTCTTACAGTACTTCAGGTTATTCTGTTGGTGGTTGCTACAGCTGCAGGAATTATAATGCCATTTTTACGAACTAGGTAATGTGTGTAATATAATTTTTTAATATTTAATTAAGGGTTTTGTTTGCTCTAGTAGTCCACTTATCAGCTATAATGAATCGGTTTTGATAATAATGGTCATTATGATTAATATATCTGGTCGCTTTTGTTATAATTTTTTTTTTTTTTTTTACTCAGTTATATCTAAAACTTTTTTATTGATGTTGTTAACGAAATATTTATATAACACAAATCATGTTATGAAAATATATTTTTTCATTGTTTATTATTTTTTATTGTATTTATTAATTAAGAATATTATCTCATAGGTTACATATACTTACTACTGCGATTTTGGTAGTTGCCTTTGTAATTGTCATGAAACAGTGGCATGAATTAACAGAATTATCGACGCAGTTAACGTCCCGGTTCAGAATATTTTCCCAAGGTAAGTTAATGAAAATCAGTAGACTAAAAATAAAATTAATTGAAGCTGGAAAAAAAAATGTAATATTTTCTTTACACACTTCCATCTGAATTGTCCTAACTTCATTTTAGTGCTACCTCTCAATAAGTAAATTCACTCTGTAATGATGGAAGTTTCCATGATATTTGCCATCATAAATTCATAAAATGTTGATTTCTAATTTATAAAAAAAGTTTGGTTTTCTGTTTCTTGACAGAATGCATTTAGAAGAACATAAATAGTTCTATTAGAGCTCAACTTGAAGTACATGAAATCCACCATAAAGTAGTTTCACTTTCTTCAGAACACAAGTTTTCTTGATATTTGCATATATTAACAAAATATTGTTCCTTGGAAAAAAACACATTGATTTTGGAAAAACAGTATCTCGGAATTATTAAACTTAAAGAACTCAACTAGGGCACAAATTGAAGATCTTTAAATGAAATTTATATTGGTATTTCAGCAACTTGTAATACTTCAGGAATTATTTGCAATAAACCTACAAATATATGGTGGCCATTTTGATATATCTGCCATATAGGTCAACTAACCTCCAGGGAATGGTAAACTTTTATCATCTTATTTTTTAAAAATTTGTATATAAAAATCCTCTGACAGAAATTAATTTAAATTTACCTCTAGGCTAGGTTCAGCCAAATTTTAAGCTATTACTAGACTATGGATGAATCACTTGTGAGTATAAATAAGCAATTTTTGATTCATCTGCCCATCCATAGGCTCGTCCCCAAATTTTGGAAATAAATTATTTTTATTTGTTATCTTATTTTTAGATATTCTATATAAATATTTTTATAAAATTGTTTAATTACTTTATCTCTATTGTTATACTACTAACATAATTTTATTAGTAATGATAATAAATGTGGTTTTATATGGTTTATAATGTCGGAATAGTGAGCACCATTTTTATTATTTATAAATAGCTAAAATTGCTACCTTACAAAATTATTTTTTCTTTGCAGGATGAATACAAATGCAGCCTTGAGGATAAGCATTCAGCTTGATTTTCTGTTGATCTCAAAAGGAGGCTCTCTCTTCCTCGCTCAAGTGCCCTTTGACCTGTGCAATATATATGTATATATATATATCATATATTTTATATATATGTATATATATACATTCTTATATACACATATTCATATACTAACCATGTGCTGTCTAAATACTGAAGCATAACATATGCACCTGGCCCAATTTATGTGATACTATTTCTAGCACTAATTCATTTGATGTATGCTTGTTTAAAATCTTATTACATGACACAGTTGAAAAAGGAAAATTAACTGCTATGTACCTTTAGCTTGTCCTTAAAAAATCCAGTATGAGTGTGTGGATGTTAAATTTTTTTTAATGTGTTTTATTCCTTTACAATTTTATTCCACCCTGTTTAGGCATTTTAAATTGTTATTTGTTGAGCCTTAATTGTGATTGTTGTAAATCTGTACATAGCTAAGATAGTAGTTGATAAATTGACCACTTGGTTATAGCTTTGATAATATTGAACGAATTTACTTCCTTTGTGTGTTAATACTATTCACAGAGGTTTAAATTTAATGATCATATCACATTATTTCTCTGACTTATTTTTATGTATTTTAATTATACAAAATGAAAATTTTTTTTCTCTCTTATTTTTGAAAGATTACATTCCACGTAATGTTTTTAATTAATTTCTGGATATGCCATATTGTTTTTAAAACTTGTATATCTAGAATTTTCTTTTTATTATTATTCTTGATACGTTTTATGTTTTTTAAATTATTTATTTTTGTGCTATTTTCTGTTTTAATATTGATTATTTGTTAATCTTATAAAAATACCTATATTCTGATATTTTATGAAAATCCTATCAAAAGTAAAGAGAGCTATTTAAATTAAGACAATTAAGTATTAATGTAATATAAATATATTTATATATGTAAAGGTATATTTTGCACATTGTGTATGCAATTATTTAAATGTATCTGTTTCAAGTCCCTTGCAAAACTGAAATACAACATTATAATTTCAATTAAAGCACTTCATATTATTGTCTGTTTTATAAATCAAATTTTTGATACATATATTTTTGAAAACTCTTATTTATCTTATGGCAAAAACTAAAGAATTTTGTTACATCAGGTAACGAAATGAGGGTCTTACAGTGTTTTAATTTGAATGTTTTAAATAACTTTGAAGCAGTATTATAGTTAAAATTTTGTAACATGATTAACTTTCGGGTTCAAATTGTTTTGTTTTGTTAGGCAATTCTTCCATTCTAATGTTTTTTAAATTATATCGTTAATTTCAAAGTTAACAAAAAAACCCTGAAAACAAGTGGAAATGATTTCTTGTCTTTTTCCAAAAATAAATAAAGATCTTATTTTCTATGTTGAATGGTGATTAGAAATAATGTGTTAGAATGAATCTGTATTAGATCCATTTTCCGCATATCGGAAAAGGGTAGCCACTTTATTTGTTGTCTCAGTGTAATTAATAAATTAAGTTTCTTATTTTGTTTTGTTCTATTATAAAAGGTAACGATTCATTTTATATTTGAGAGACAGTATATCTTTATTCATTCTCTATGAATTTAATTAGATTAAATTTTAACACTATGGCTCAAAATATTCACAAATCCAATTACTTCATCTGTAAAAAAACAAAAAGAAAAAAAACTAAATAGAAAAAGGATAAGGAGAAAAGGGATTTATATACTTATTGTGCATGTGATAAAAAAAAAAAATTAAAATAAAAGAAAAACATGATGAAATATATATTTAAAAAAATATTTTATACTTTAAAAGTTCTTCAATCTAGCAATAAATATAGTGTACTGTAAGAAATGGCGATAATTACCTGTCTTAGAAACTTGGATTTGCTTGACCTCTCCTCTCCCCTTAAGTTGTAAAATGTATGTTGACTTTTTGGTCTTGGAATTTACTTAAAATAATTCGTGCAATCGTTTATGGTTTATACTTTTATATTTTATTATATTAAAACTTTATATTTTTAATTGATGCTTATGAATTATTATTTCTTAAATTTAAGCGATTTCTTTGTATTCGGGCCTAATGAGTTGCAACTCATTTAGTAAAAGTCTGATGATAATATACCCTTAATAAAACTCTGTGTGTTAAGCCCTATTTAACTATGTAGTTTTGAAAATTGTGATAATTATTGTAGAATACTTTATGACTGTGCGCTTTTCATTAGTCAATTTTCTGTAGATTTAAGTAGTTTTGAAAAATAATACTACTTTCGAGATAGGCAAAGCATTTTTGGGGAAATAATGTAAAGAATAAGAATATGCCCCTATGATAAACTGGGAAGGAATTTTTTATTGTGATAATAAGTTATGCCTGTCAGAGACTATTCAGTCGTTGAGGAAGATAGCTATGAAATTTGTAAGGTTAGCATTAGATATCCTTTGTCAAATTTCCTATGCCAGTTATTGTTTATAAAGCATTTTCAATTTTCAAAATTATTTCTATCTATCTTGTGATTTAAAAAAAATTATTTATATGCATTAAAGGTATTGTTTATTAAAATATAAAATGTAAAGACTAATAATGCAATGTTTTGTTTCCTAATTTTCGTTTGGTAAATATTTTTTAAGTAGGAATTGGAAATATGTGTATGAATGCTTGAATGAGTGAGTGTATGTATGTGTATGTATGTCCGTCCCATATTTGAATTATATTTAAACTATTCAAATATCTGTAAAAACCACTCATGTATTTATTTTATTTTTTTTTATTGTATCCATTTACAATTGATAGAAGGTACTGTTGAACTTTCAGTTTTAACCTGAAATAGTATTGTATTTTTTCTGTTTTAAATACTTACTGTGTAATCACTATTATTAAGTAAGTATTAAACCATGTTATAGACGATTTTGTTGTGTAAGTTATCAAATAGGAGAAATAAAATGTTATATTTATATCATTTTTCTTTTTATCGTTTAATAATTAACATTAAAATCAGTCCAGACAACCTAATAAAAATAATGACAGAACCAAGGAACATAAATAATAAACATACATAGTTATTTTTAAACCAATGAAGATGTTTGTGCAAATTACAAGTAGCTTACAGGAACTTGAGATAAATGTAAAATGCTTTACCATTTAATGTAAAGCAGTACAAAATTCTACAAAAAGACTTTTCCCAAGTTATGTTTATGATGTGTCAACCAGGTATGTTTCAACATAATAAACAGGACTTTTGAATCAATGAACAAGTTCTTATTGACTTCTGCTTAACAGTATGGGATGTTCCAACAAACAATATGGATTTTAAAATTTATTCTACTTATTAATCAATTTGTCATAGATTAATTTTTGTATGTACTAATCTAATATCAAATTCCTACTATAGTGAACTGTTCGCTAATAAAAAGTTTTATTCATACCCAAGTAATTAGCTGTTTAATAAAATTCTTAATGCTTGCTTGTGGTTTCTCTACATTTTTTGGTAGCTCCTTCAATCGCTTTAATAAATGCTGATCGAACAGCATTCTCTTCGAGATGGTGCAGCCCTTCACATGTGGAACCTGTAACAAATAAAAACATCTCAATTTTTCTCCAAAACTGAACTCACTTGTCGTTTTATATATTATAAATATTGCAATGCCATTTGTGAAAATACATAATTATAGTTATTATTGTAAGTAGTATAAGTAACATAATAACCATTACTGTATTTTGTAAGTATAAATTAAAAATTATAAATAGAAAAAATTAAACTAAAATGCGTAAAAATTATATTGGAAGTTAATTAATTGGCTGTATAGATGATTTAAGATATAATTTGGGTGTGGTCAAAAAAGGATCCCAATATAGTGAAAAACTATTCATTGGTAGCCTAATCAATGAAGCCCATCAACAAATATTTTATCCACTATTTTGAAATACTTTTTGACCGCTACTCAGACCATCTTATCTTTAATTAGAATGCAATTAGTGAATGAAAATGTACCTGCAGGAGATGTAACATTGTCCTTGAGAACACCAGGATGCATCTGAGTATTGAGTACCATTTTGCCAGCACCAACAACTGTCTGAGCAGCTAATTTATAAGCTAAGTCCCTTGCCATCCCCATTCTTACTGCACCATCTGACAAGGCTTCAATAATTGTGTAAATCTGAAATAAGTTATACAAAATTATATTGAGAAGATTGAAATTTTGATTCTTTGACAAAATCTGTCATGCATAATAGAATCAAACACTAATCTACACTGCACACTAGTGTTAGTGACATGGTGATGAATTTATTAGGTACTTATGCATTAAATCTGCTAAACTATATTTCTGTTGTAGTGGATTATAGCCTGACATCATATAATGGGTCATATTTATGTGACTTTTGGCCTGACCTCCACTGAAAAGGATCCTTTGTGGGTTCCCGTATCCTGAGGGTTACTTTCATTGGAAACAATCGACATTCACTTGTGAAAGCTTGTTTTTTTTTTTAAATTTTACAATTCAGTTTACTACAATTTACCTGGTGTAAGTTGTCCATGGCTAATGAATCTATTCAGAATCATCAGCTATCATGTTAGCATATGTTAATACCTATGTAGATATATATTAAAAATTAATTAATATTAATTAGTTATAAATTTCACTCAGTGTTTGAGTATTATACTGATATACTTCAAGGATTAGTATTAATCAAAAAAGATTTACTATAAGTGTGGTGTTTTAAGCTAAACCAAAAATTTTCCAGTGGTTATTTATGATAGTATTGATTATTAAATTGGAATTATGCTGTATATGTCTGTTTTTATATGGTTTGCTGACAGTGATACTATCTGCTGCACTACATAATCATTTTCTATCATACTTTAAAAGTAACTACCAGAATAAATTGCTTATTTTTCTTGTTTTATTTAACTTGTGTTGCCACTAGTTGCTCAAATACTCAGATTTTCACTTTTAACTTAATTGATAATTTATAAAAATTCAACTGATTTTATTGATTTTTTAAGTATGTTGTGGTCTTAAATGTACTTACAAATGCTGGTCCAGAACCACTCAATGCTGTTACTGGATCCAGGATGTATTCACTGACTCTTTCACAAATGCCTACTGATCCAAATAGTTGCTTAGTTAAATTACAATCTTGCTCCGTGGCATGTGTTCCACTCACATAAACTGTTGCTCCTTCTCTAACTAAAGCAGGAGTATTAGGCATCACCCTTATAACTCTGCTGTTACCTGGAAGCCCCTAGATTTCGATGTATGTAATAATTTTCTTTTACATGTAAATAAGAAGATAAATTAAAATTAATACCTGTTCCAACTGTTTTATCGTCACACCCATAGCGACTGACAATAGCAAGTTTTTTTTAGTTACAACGTCTTTTATATCTGTTAAAACTTGAGGTATTACATCTGGCTTTACTGCAATGATAGTTACTTCACTTCGTTTTATTATTTCTTTATTATCATAATTTATGGTTGCTCCTAGTTGCTAGATTTCATAAACATTTTATAAAAACAAATTTATATATAAATGAAGCTAACAAATTACTTAATTATAGAGGTACATTCTGCCAATCTTTTATTTATAAAAATAAAGGGCTCTTCGAAAACTATTTGATAAATTAAAATTATTTTTAGGTTTAAAAAATCGTAATAAACTATCCAAGCCATAAGTACCTACAGTTTTTTACATAGAAATTGAAGATTCCTTGAAACCAATGGATTATGATTTTCAATTGAATAGAATTTCACTGCTAAGAGGTTTTACTCTATTATGTAATTGGTTAACTGATTCATTAATGTAGATAATTAAGTAATATGTATTCTTGCTTTCCTCAATATTTTAAAAAGTTATCATATGATTTCATTTGTTTTATTTCCTATTGATGTTATCATTTACATTTAATTGAAAATAGGAATAAAAGAATGCAAAATAATTTTATTGTGAATTAATTAATCTGACTTAGATTATACCCCATTTGCTATGATGTAATTAATCTCACAGTTTAATCTTACTGAGTCTTTTCTATCAGTATTTGTCAATAGATATTTTACATAAATCATCATTAATTGTTTGAATGGAAAATACTATCCTTGATATATTCTAATTCTTTTCTTTAAATTGGAAAATGAATGGATGTACAAAGTAAAAATTTTATGGGTGTAAGTGTTATGATAATTTTTAACTTGTTGAATGAAAAAAAAAATCTCAATACCATTAATCTAGCATAACTGAATTAGTTTTGAAATATTCTGGCTGTTATTAACATTACCTTAAATGTTTCTGCTGACAAGATATCTTCAGGTGCACAACTAACTGTCAATTGATTACCTTTTGTTAAACCTGAAATTCAACTTAATAGAATTGGGTTAAATTAAGTAATAAACTAAAAAAAGGTAAGAATTCTTTGAAGGATAGTCCTTATAAACATAAGTTGCAATCTTACACAGAATTTCATCATATATTTGGAAAATATAGAAAGATGGAACATAAAATACTTTTATTATACACTAGCTAATAATATTAATTTTGAATGCAAACATACATTACCTGCTGCAATAAAGCCCTTAGCTAAGGCATGTGCCATTTTGCCAGCTCCAATGAATCCTAAATTCATGTTGTAAAAATCACATCAACAACATAAGTTAACAAAAAGTGTTGACAACATACATCAAACTGTTTATTCTGTTCAATTATTTTCCTACTTGACCCTAGCTATTATCTTATCTTTTAAAAATTATCAATGATTATTATTGGCTAGTTATTGTATCTTTACTTCATTGAATAAGATTTGAATGGTAATACAGGGTTTCATTTACTTGTGATTTTTATAAAATCTCTTTTTGCCTTGTGATTCTTAGACTAATTTGATGAATATTGTTATGACTATTTTCTCTTTTCATGATAATTTTACAATAATACATCAGGATACTTTTCATTTTTTGTATATTGTAGAAATTTAAAACAAGTTAGACAATATGCATAAAAATGTCTATTTTGTTAAATTATTTTTATTGGAATGTGTTATATAATAATAAGTTATTAGTTATGTATACATACATAATACACACACACACATACATCTATGTTATATAGATATATATATGTGAGTGTGTGTATATATATAATAATAATAATCCATGCATTCTATGCATATATACTTTTCCTACAATTTAAATGTTATTACTTCTGTAGATAAAATAAAAATTCAATCGAAAAATTAAAATCACAGTGGAAAAAGTTAGCATATGACTTAAAATTTCTCAAGGAACTAAATAAATATTTTACCTTGATTATTAGCCCTTAATATTTTCCATTATTTCTACTCTTTTTAGTATGTTCTGTATAATGATTTATAAAATAGTTCTGTTCCTACAAATCAATATTTCAAATGAACTAACTAATGAAGGCTTTCTCTTGCTCATATTATTTTATTAATGTTTTACATGCCTTTAGGTTTAAAGGAATTAAGAAATACAATTTAACATATTTCACTAGCTATAGTACCTATTTAATAATTACTGAGAAGAAACTCAATTTTCTGTGAAGATATTAATAATTATTAGTAATTCTAGAAATAGTAATAGGTATAATTTAATATATAGCTATGTATACAATAAAAATGATAGTACAGATTAATATGCTAGACCAGAGGTTTTTATAAATATTTATTTACTTAATTAAAGTTTATGAATACATGCTTAATTTTTTTCGTTACCTAAGTCACTTTGATAGATTCAGCAATGTGTTTTATAGTTACAAAAATTATTTTTTTATATAATAAGTGGCTTTAACTAATTAGCACTGACATATTGAGGTAATTTCACTACTCCTAAAATTTGCTGAACCAAAATGATGATTTTAATGTTTGTCATGTTTTTATAAAAAAATGTTTGATTTCAACATATAAAAAAAAATTCAAAACTAATTTGTTTGGTTACACTTTATAATTTTTTCCATTTTAGTCTTTTAACCCCTTCATAGATAGCGCTGAGAACTTTTTATTGACATGTATAGGTTATTCATTGTTGGTTTAAGTTTATAAATTTGATGTGTATTTTCCTGAGTGTCTTCATTATTTTAGGTTGAAAACTCATTCTAGACTCAAAAAGCTATTAAATTTTCCATAGCTTAGAAAATTTATAGTGAGTAATGTTTAATTATTGTTTTATCATTTCATCCTGATTTTATTTTCATGTATACTATTATGGATCTGAGCCAGTTATACTGAAAGTTGTACAAATTCACAAATCAGATAAATTCTGTTTTGGGTTTTTCAGCATCAGTTCAACTGGCCCATGATATCCACCATCTAATGGAAGTATAATTGGAGAAGTTTGTCGGGGAGGAGAGGGGGGGGAGTGCGGTCAGCAAAGAACAACATAAATAAACAAAACCATATTTATTTATTTTATGCCGACGTTTCGACCTGAGTTTCAGGTCTTCATCAGGGCTATAGAACAAATATTCAAAACCAATTCAAAATTTGAAAAATATTCAATTCAATATTTTTTATTATTCCAAATTTGTTTGTATACTATTCCTTTTCAATTTTATGTTTCTCTTAATGTTTTTGTTATCTCTTTTGTTCTATAGCCCTGATGAAGACCTGAAACTCAGGTCGAAACGTTGGCATAAAATAAATAAACATGGTTTTGTTTATTTATGTTGTTCTTTGCTGACCGCACCCCCCGACAAACTTCTCCAATCATTAATCTATGGTCAACTATCTACACCTCATTATGGAATTATACATTGAAATGTCAGAACATATTTTAAAAAATGAACAAAGTTACTAAATGATTCTTTGCGACCAGAAAAAAAAAAGATTAGCAGTACACAAAACAGGTGATTAGCTTAGTGTTTGAGGCCCTATTACCTTAGAACTACTGGCACTCTGAAGTCACTTGGAAGGGTGGTGTGCTAATACATGCTAGGTCCCCTAAGTCCTTTTTCATCGGGATCGTGAAGAGTACCTATTATCTACATGTAAGACTCGTAGTTGTACCATATTAAATGTGACAAATGGTCGAAGATAGAAGAACTTAGTGGTACAAGTTGGAGCTCAAAGGTGAGAGGCAAAAGAGCAAGTAAAAAAGAAGAAGAAGGTAATGGAACACCATTATTTGAAACATAAGTATTATGCTGGCAAACAAAATGTTTGGTGAGACAATTTCTTGACTGATTGTCAGTACATGGTTCCACAAGTTTGATCCCAACCGTTTATAATACCATAACTGTATATTATTTGAATACTAAAAAAATTGTTTTAAAATAATATTATCTTTAAATTATCAAGCAAGGCAGTAATTTTATATGACTCATCTTATTACTAAGCCCATGGAGTTTACTGAAGTAATTTGCAATGTGTATTTACCTAAAACCTGTTTCATTCTTAAGAATTTATTTTATTTAAGTGTTTCAACCACTTGGGTCATTTACACTGGATTTACAAAGTTATTAGATTAAAATTGACAAATTCACAGAGTTACTATTACAAAGTGAGAAAGTTACTATTACAATTTACATTTTACCAAGTTAGTATTACAGTTGACATAGTAAATTACTATATTAAATTATGCATCCACTTATATATGCTGAAATTAAAGTTAGACTATATATGATCATAGATATTAATAATTTTTAAAAAGTGAAAAAGTTTAGTTGTTGTTTTGGTATCTTCTCTCAACTTCTCCTGTAAATCTGAAGAGAATTGGTGTGGTTCATGAGCAATACATTCAGTGAGAATGTGCCTAACGATGAGATCGTTTTTACAGTAGTGACACATCGGAGCATCTTCTTTTTTCATGAGATGACTGACTTGGTGCGTCGAGTTTGACCGATCTGAAGACGGATTAGAACCACATTTCTCCATGGCAGATTTAAATTTCTGCTAGATAGTCTGCCTTTTTATTCTTGGTGATCCCACAATCACCTGGCAGCCATAAAAACAAGAACCTACAACCCATGTTGTTCAAAGTTTTCAAATGCTGCTTCAACTCTATTATTAATGGGCGTGTGGAAAATGGATCTTGTAAATATTTGAAGGCAGATTCCGAGTCAGATCAGATGACTGAGCCGGGACAGTTTAGAGGGATATTGAAAACTGTGCGATTCTGAATAGTTCTGCAGTTTATACCAAAGAATATGATTGTAACGATAATAAGAGGGTGTGATTGTCTGAAACAACAGCAGTGCCTAAACCTTTGGCTGTTTTGGAAGAATTATTAACCTTGTTTATTTAGCTAGTATTCAACTGTATATTTTAAAATAACTTCCAAATTTAATAAGAATATGAAACAACTATCTACTGGAAGTTAAATCAAAATAGTTTTTTTGTTAAATTATTATTTTTATAATTTATATAGTAGAGGAAAACAAACAAATTTTTATTTTGAAATGAGAAAAAATATGTATATCTCTTTGCAGTAAAAAAAAAAAAAATGAGGATTATCACTTTCCATTCAGGAGTTATAACATTCATCACAGGACTCAGTATTTTGTTACAAAATCCTGTAAATGATACTTGAGGATTTTTTTATGGTTCCATGTAAGCACTTGATAGCTTTGTTCATTTTTCATTCATACTTAAGACGTATTAATATATTCTTAAATAAAAAAAATCTACATTTATTGATAACTAAGAAAGATATATTTAATTTTTATTCGCAAAATAAAATTAATTTTTGAAATCGTACAAAAAAATTACTATAATCCAAAA
Source organism: Halyomorpha halys (assembly GCF_000696795.3). Lineage (NCBI taxonomy): Eukaryota > Metazoa > Arthropoda > Insecta > Hemiptera > Pentatomidae > Halyomorpha > Halyomorpha halys. The sequence goes on along the minus strand of NW_027107553.1, from coordinate 1,143,875 downwards.
ACTTTACTTTTGTTTGGTTACTTGAGCCAGTGAATAGAACAACTGTGCAACAAGGGTCGTCAAAATCTGGGATGATGGGAGTAAAAATGTTTTTGTGGGTGATTTGATTTGGAATGACCCTTCCATAACTCCATAACATAACAGTTTAGCTGAGAACAGAAGTAAAAAAAAAAATCTTTATCCTGTCATAAATTTAAGAGTACATAATAGACAGTTTTGTATGGATATAGTGAGAATGATGTCTTATTTTTTAAAAAATAAATTAACTCTTTGTCAACAGTTTTTGATCTTATTAACCCTTTGACTCCCGTGGGACAATACGCCCCTGTGGACACTGCAAATTGTCTATAGAGTAAATTAACTGCAGGAAATAGGATTGATTCCTAGAACCACTGAGACAACTTGCCTCTACCATTAGGACAAAAATCCATTTTTGCCAAAAATCGTATATTACCACCTTAAGGCCTCATTAGAAGATTTCTAGGCTCATTCATTTGTTTTCTCAATTTTTTTCATAATTGATACTTAAAGGGTTAATACAAATTTTATGGAGTACATAGCAGCTAAAATGTTAGTAAGCAATTATAACTTGGTTATTTTTTTTTTTTGTGCATTGGTAAAAGAAAACAAAAATTAAAACTCAAAGCTACCCAAGTTGACTTTAATTTTGGGCTATTTTATTTAAATTGTTTATTTGTCTTATGTTAACCATTTTTAAAAGAATTAAATTTCCTTCTAATTTAAATGTGAAGGTTTGCTACATTACTCTCTTCTTCCATTCCATCCCTTCTACTGCCTTCTCTTCCATCAAACCATGGCTGACTATCCTTTGAATCACTTTAGTTTTCCCTCTTTTTTTAGGTATTTCTTAGTCTGTATCATGAGATCTAAAAGATTAATATGACCAATATATGTAAAGTAAACACTCTTGCAAGGATACATAAATGTGTCAAATGGGTTTTTAACTGATGGTGAATTAATTTGTAATATTGGTATTTTCTCTTTCTTTATTTTTTGTGTCTGAAAGTTTTTGTTTCCATAATTTTCTACTCTTGCAGGTCCAGCTGCTTAAATTTATAGATGTTAAATACAAAATTTTAACTATGCTTTTTTTTTTTTTTTTAATATAGTGAATGGATTCGCCCCTAAGTTGGCAGGATGAAGCTGAAGCTGTTATTTGTGATGTACAAGATTTGGTTAATTCTATAAGCATTTCATCCAAACTGAAGTCTGATGAGCATGAAATTTATTTAAACATTGTAACATTGGAAGATCGTTGTTATTGTATTGAATTATCACCAAGTGGTTTTAGGATTGTTGGTAATGCACCTGATACTAAAGATCTTAGTGATGAAATATGGTATGATACGCCATATGCTCTGCTCTCGCATATTAGTGAATCTTATACTAATTCTTTTGCTAATGCATTGATATCTAAATTAAATAATATACCTAGTAACTCATAGCATATTATGACAGCAGTTTAAAATGTAATATTTATAACAAAAAAAATGTTAAGGTTATTAGAAGAAAATCATATGGTAAGCTATTTATATACTAATTTTTTGTCTATTTTTTAAAAATATTTTAATAACTGTTTTATAAATAATTTCAAGTTCATAATTTAAACATGGAAAGTGAATTTGAACCTCCTTGGCCGGAATGGAGTGATCAGTTCATTAATGATATTAAATGGCATACTCCATCCAGTGGTGTAAGTGTCTAGATGACTTATTTTAATATTTTTTTTTTTTTTAACTAACCGTTAATAAACGGATCCATCTTTGAATTAGTGTTTTAACATTAGTGAGTTATCTATTGATTCACTGAGAATATTTAAAATAAATTTATTAGTTCATTATATATATACAAATAACTAATCATATAT
>NW_027107553.1:1119229-1141877 GCF_000696795.3 Halyomorpha halys | reverse complement strand
ATAAATAAATAACTTTAGGTATATGTTTTCAGTTTTTTTTCCTATGAAGTTAAAATTAATTATTTAAAAAAACTGTTGTGGATAGACTACAATATGATATTGTATGTCTGAAATAGTAGTCCATTGAAACTGGCTTAGTAAAATTGTTTAAAATAATTATTTTTGCAATGAATTTATAACTATGATTACTGTTAAGAAAGTAACCCATCTTGAATATGATTAAGAGAAATAAAAAAAGATTCTTTTTTTTTTAATTTTGAATCACCCAAACCCATCCTAGTATTATATTTTAATTATAAATACTTATTTCTGAAGGCCTGAAATTCAGATTGAAATGTCTGCGGTAAAGTACATTGGTAGATATTCTCATTTTGAATGTACGGTCAGCAATAAACACCTCAAATAATTATTTCATTTATTTGTGAGTTAAACTGTAGGTACATAAGTAAAATAACTCTTTGTATAAATTTAGGAACAGTTTGCCCATCCCAACCTTCAATGCATTAATACTTTCATGACATTTCTATGTTTTGCTAACATAATATTGCCAATTATTTTCTATTTATTCCTTTAATCCATGTCTATGCATAATGTTCTGAATAATGTCCACTGGAAATAATTTGAATTTTATTTCCTTAAGAGAAACAAAACATCTAGAGGATCTTTATTAGCAGCATTCCTACAAATAACAATTTCATTGTTAAAACAGAAATTTATTTTAAAACAATCTCTTGTGAGAAGTTATGGTAGTGTGTTGTAGCTCAGTTGACCATTTCCCTCTTTATAAGTTGTATAATATAACTAAAGCAATGATAGCTGGTGGGAATCCATCTTTATTGGTGTCAACCATTTTTGGAATTTAGAGGGCTGATAGATCCAGTTCAATAGTTTTATCTTTGTTTGATTTATTTTTAAAAAGTATTTATGTCTCTTTTTCTGACTAAGATTATAAAACCGAACAGAAACAAATGTATTTAGCTTCTTAATTAAAGCTTAACTGAGATCAAATATGTGCTAATTACCTTCGTTTTTTTTATATCTCACATGATCAAAGTTTATCAGTAGGAATTCTTGTTCACTTGATATTTTAATTATTTTTACTAATAAGTAACCTAACCCCCTCTCCTCTCCTCTTCATATCCTGAGCGGAATAACTTCTTCCTTGGAATTTTAGTAAAGTTATTAAACCTTCGTCTGACATTTTTGTCAATTTTTTGTTTTGCAAATTTGTGATAATACTGTGCTGGCAAAATGATGGACATGATTTTATGTTATGTACCCCTAGTTAGTCACTTATTTACTTTTTTTTTTTTATTTAGCACCTACTACTTTTATTTATTCCCATTCCTTATGAAATGGGCAGAGACGTTATTAATCGCAATAGCTCAGATTTTTAAGACCCTTTGTCCATTAGTAATACCAACTAAATACATTACAAATTTTTGAATGGAATATGGTCCGGGTGCGGTAAAAAAAAACTCAAGTAGTATAATTCTACTATTTCAGTTTTTTTTTACCGCACCCTGACCATATTCCATTCATTCATATACCAAAAAGCAAATATAGCTGAATTCACCATATTTTGGAGCACAAAAATGCTTCTAAATTTTCAACTGATTGTGCTAAAAATATTTTATAGCTTATTTCACATGCTTTCACTTGATATGTAACATGACAAACCCCTCTCCCCCCCCCCAAAAAAAATAATAATAAAATAAATATTTACAAAAAAATAATAAAATATTTGTACTTGTTCTCAAAATTTAGAATTTTAAATTTAAATCACAAATAAACTTAAATATTACAGTAAAAATAGAAAGTCATTTATGGCTTATATTTGTTAGATTTATGGCAAATTTCAAGATGGAGAGATTATAGTGTCATGTAAATAAGACTAGTATTATTTTTCTGAATTTCATTATGTTTTAGATCCCAAAAATTCTCGTAGATTTGCTAATTGTGCTAGAGGGTTGTTTTATAGCTCATTTTAAAGCTTAATGCATGTGCTTTTATTTGATAATGTATCATGACAAGCTGAAAACAAATAAAGTTTTTTTTTTAAATTTCATTATTATCCCCAAAACATCATCTTAGAGTCATTTATATTATCAGTATAATCAAATCTCTGATTCCGGTTAGATTTATGCCAAATTTCAAGATGGAGAAAAGATAAATAAAATAAAATAATATTTAGATTATTATTAATATACACAATTTTAATCCATTTTACTCTCAACTTTTATTCTTAAATAACTCTTCAATGGCCCTTAGGCCATTCTCAAGGAAACAACCTTCAGTATTGATATCAGATCATAAAAGAGAAGCTGTCTGAGGATAGGGCTCACCAGTTTTCTGGATGTCAGTAGTAAATAATAAATTTATTATTTCAAAATAAATTTGATTTGTCATTTGAAAATAAAATCTACGGGAGGTTTGAGTTGTGTTTCAAACATGCTAGTTAAGAAAAATACTTTTTTTTGCGTGTGGTGAAACAAAAGTAATATTGAATTTGATGCAATTTATAGTAAATCTTAACACTAATCACCAATTTTCCCCCTAAATTTAATCTAAATCGGACGTGCTGCGATCTACAACAATTATATTTAATTTTTTAAAATTTTGGTTTCATTCGCCTTTTCCGTGCTGAAGTATCACAACCAGAATGACTATGGCTTGCCCCCTTAGCATTGATCCTGGGTGCACTAGTGAATACTATTGTGTTCTAGTACTCACCATTTGGGACATTTTAACATCTTCTATTAGCGACTCTTTTCACTAATCCCCAAATCCTGGCCCTATTCTTTTAGGCCAGTTGGCATCAAAATCATTTCTGATTCGTAGATTTGATTTCGAAGCTTTTATGTAGAGACGCACCATTATCTGCAAGATACAATCATCCATCACTGTTTAGACTGGGGCTTTATCGAGCCCTTTTCTCTCTTCACCTCTTACAAAAAAGGTCATCAAGGTGAATTGGTGACGGTTGATGTCGCCTCCATCTCCATGCTCTGGTCCCTTTTTCATACTACAAACTAAGTATAATATAAGTATAATATAAGTAATAACATAAGTACAAACTAATACTATTAGTCTTGTAGATTTATCTTAATTCAATAACACAGACTTGTACAATAGTAACTTCTACTTTCGTATTTTTTAATTCCTGTAATATCACTAATAGTCATTCATATCATGAAAAAAAATAAGTATTAGTATTATTACCACACTGAAGTTTCTATACTTGTACTATGAACTAACACTATTAGGTTTCATTATGAAACAGGGCCCAGGTTGGTTTTGATGTACAATGTGATAGTAGAGTTTGCTCAAGTCATCACATAAGTTTATTTATTAGGTATTTATTTAGTACTTGGTCATAAATTTGTTTAGGGTCTTGCTCCTGGACTATTTCTGAGAAGTCCTGATATCCGAATAAAGATTGTTTGTATCTACGTCCTGTGTCTTATTTGATGTATCGGTCTTATGTGGCGGGCTTTGGAATCTTTTGCCTCATGTGTTCAGCTTCTTGTGGTTAATAAAGACTCTCCACTTAAAATGGAAGGATTAAAGGAAGAGATTTGTTCTTAGAGATAAGGATTTATTTTGGAATGATAAATAAAGGGGAGTTTTCTAGCCCAAAAGTAAATAGTGTGAGTTTCGACGTTTGTGCAAATTTTGTTTTTTACAATTTTCAGATATATAGTTTGCCAAGTAGTGATGTAAGGTTTCAGTTTCTCGTGGTGGCTTTAAAAGTACATGTTTATTGTAATAGTAAATGTTGCCTTCAGTAGGTTTATGCTATATTTTGATTAGTTTTGGTTATGAAGCTTGAACCATTCAACAGTTTTGCATTACGATTCCATTAAAAGGAACTACTTCTATGCAGAGTAGGGCAAAATAAGCTAAAGTAGAAAATACCCCAATGGTTTTTTAAGAATATTTTTATTGTATAAATGTAAAATGTACTATATTTAATATATTGTTTTGGGATACTCCCTTATTGAATACAATTTTAATACAAATTAAACTTTACAAACTTCTCTATTTTACATTTTGGTAAAACAAACCGAAGGGGGAAAAAACAGTATTAAATTAAAATAAAATACTTAACACTGATACATAACATTGGGTAGCAAGAAATACTTATCATTGATTTATGTTTACATTAATATATATTTAATTCGTTTGTGTTTATATCTACCAGTTTTAGTTTTAGTGTAATTGGCTATTTCTGGTTATTTAGTTGATGACATGACACCCTTTTCTTCTTTCTCTTTCACTGTGATAATACAGAGGCTATTATGTTCAGTACAGATTTAGTTGATCTAGCGTGTGAAAGAACCTAATATTAAGAGTGATCATAATTAATTTGAAGAAAAGAAATCTTTGTATTGGATTTACGATTGAACATTTCCAGAAAAGGGACCGCTGGGTACCTATATCAATTTATCATGCATTCAATTTATTTATTTGTTTTAAATTATACTTGATTTATTATATTTACGTTTGTCTACTTTATATTAAAAGTTTACTTTTTAATACTTTAAAATCTATTTGTTTATTATAGAAACAGGAACCTTTCACTGATCCCATCAGCCACGGAGCATTACCTCATTACCTTCATGTGGTGAAATGGAGGCGGCCAGGTAGTGTGCTAGAAGAGTCAGGGCCACCCTGGAAAATGGGCGATGAACACGAAAGATTCGATCTCGTATCCAGTAACCGACATTTGCTCGATTCTAAAGTAAATTATATATTCTTTTATGTGAAATGGTGAATATCCATTTGCTTGAAACAGGTTGGATCTAGCCATTTTCATGAAAAGTGGTGATTTTTAAATATGAAAAATTTGGAACCACTTGAGAAAGAAAATTTAACTTCCTTCTATGGGATGGCACAGTGGGTATACCACTGTATTACTGACTCCAAGCACCCAAGTTCCAATTCAGCTGTGGCATATCATTATTTCTGTACCTCGGAGGGATACAACACTATGTCCATTTTTTTCCATATTGACTTTATTACAGAGTTAAAATCAGCTTTTCCTCATATTTCTTAGAGGAATAGAGCACTATGTCCAAAACCAGTTAGAACCGGATATAGCATGTTTTAAAACAACACCAAGTCCACTTTCATTTAGAGGGATAGAACACCTTGGTGTTTTATCCTTCTGAAGCATGTGAATTACTACTGGACATAGTGTTGTATCCCTCCGAGGTACAGATTTATTCTGTTACTGTAAGCATAACCCCATGGGTTATCGGAGCCGGAGTATCCAGGGTCAACCTAGCCTCATGAAATGGGTATCCTTAATTGGGGAAAATCTGGTCGAGCGTGATCACCATGCACATCCGCTGTTTATGAAATAATACTTTCTTATGATTTACTGAACCCCTCACCATGGGTTGTAGTGATACAGATTTTCATTTTCAATATATACCAACCACCTACATGTAGTTGGTTTGTCAGATTTTAGTTTCCTTAAATATTATACAACTGTTAAACTACATTATCACACTGGCCTATATTTCCTTAAAATGATACTGCTTTCTCTCAGATAACAACTGATTGTTGATTATTAGTGTTTGTATGTGTGTTTTTTTTTTGTTTTTTTTATGAGGGTCGGTGGAAATCTTCAAAAGACAGGGATAGGCCTATACCTTTGGATTTTACCACTGTGATGGGTACTGACTCTTCACCCAGGAGAGGTTTTAAAGTGTGTGAGTGTGTATGTGGGTGCGGGCGTGTGTGCGTGCGCCACTTACTGTAAATTCAAGACTTGGTAAAAGAAGGAACCAACGAACTCAGTATCCAACGGCTACCCAGAATCAAAACTAGGGGGGAAGTGAGCAAGCCATAGGCAATTAGGTTGTGACATTGCCGCACGGAAAAAACGAATGAAACCTAAATTTTAAGGAAATTATACATAAATGTTGTAGTGCTTTATTAGTTACCGCAATTAGGTATTTGCTTGAATTTTTTCTTATAAAAACGAACAAAATCAAAATAAGTGAAAGGAAACGTTAATATCTGCAAAATAGATGACAAAAATTTATAAAAATAGTACATGACCTATAAATTCAACTTTTTTTTTGGAATTTTTATCAAATATTTTCAATTTAATTACCTTAACAAACAACTCTAATAAATATATATTTGTGCTATGTAAAATAAAAAATAAACCGCCTAGAGTTGATTGAAAAGATAGGAAAAAGTATTTGCACTGAAACGATTAAAAAAAAAATTAAAATCTATACCGCTACAACCTATGAAGGGTCAGGTGTTCAGTCCTATGTAAGGAAGTACTGTTAATAGACCAAATGAGGTCAGAATCACGCTCGACCTCCAGATCTTTACCCAATTAAAGGGTATCCAATTTAAGAGGCTGGGTGGACCCCAGGGAAGCTCCAAGAGTTGACTCACGGCTACAGCGTAACAGAAAACAATTTTCTGCCCAGCCGGATTCGAACCCGGGTGCTTGGAGCTATCCACGCTTCCCGAAACGATAGAATATTAAAATATACCATCTTATTCTTTACAAGTTACACTTTAGGCAGTTGTGTAAATATATACCGTTGGAATATAGTCCTTGTGGTGGCCAATAAAGGTATCACAATAGTAGGAGAAATCTATTTATTGTTAACCAACGTTTCGTCCAACTTTGGAGGGCTTAGTTAGGGCTGTCACGTTTATATAAACCGTTTTAAACAAGAGTTAATTATTGAATTTGAAGGTTGGGGAACTTCTTTGATTATTTTAAACACTAAGAGCACAAATATTTATCCATTGGCAGTTCTAAAACAATGATAATTTAATACAAACGTATTGATGCAGCCCAAGCGCCCTTTGATTTTTGTCCAAAAACCAATATAAACGTGTCGGACCCATATTCAGCCTACCCTAACATCTCCTGTCTGCGCATGCACGAATTTGCCTTAGATTGGCAATCGTGTAGAACCTTTAAAATTTCCAAAAGACGTTAGAGCATCACTCTCGAAGCTGATTTGCTATGAGTGAATACGCCCTGTGGAAACTCTGAACTTAAATTTCTTCACATACCCTTTCTTCTCTCTTATTCTCTTTTCTTTATAAGCTGTATTTTACTTTTGCTCATATTACTGTACATCATTTGCCAATTGTATAATCTTTCACTTATTTCATTTTGTTTATTTCAATTTTTTATATATTTTTTATATATGGTTGAATTTTAAATTATGTTTTTTCATATATTTGCAAAATTATTCTTTTTATATCATTTAAGTATTTATTATCATTTTATCAAGTATATTGTTTTATCTCGCATATTGTTATATGCTCTTGTTTTTGAAATATTATAATATATCTTCTTGTGATATCATCTGCTATCTACTTAAATTTCTTGTTATACTCTTTCTTAGTTTGTTTGGTGTATATATATGTTATGGTTGTTACCACCATTTTTGCTTTCAGCCCTAATATAGGTCTGAATTTCACCGAAACGTCGGCATAAATGGAATAAGTTTTACTTATTTGTATATCGATACTGACCACACCCCCGACCACTCATATTGAATCTACGGTCAACAATAACACCTCTTGAGAGGACAAGATGGTCGGGGGGTGCGGTCAGAAGAAATAAAAGATTATTTATGTGGCCCGACGTTTCGACTTTATTTTCAGGTCTTCATCAGGACTTTAAAAACAAAAAGAAATAAAAACCATCAATTCAGAGAAATATAAAAATAAAATAAATAATAACCTAACAAATTAGGAAAAATATTTATAGTATATTATTTATTTGCGCTTTTTTTGCTGACTGTACCCCCCCTCCTCCTATATATCTGCTATATATATGACTATCTTCTCTTATATATCTGCTGTCAATTATCTTCAACTCAATAACACCTCATTGTGTTAATTATGTTTGGCATTTTATAGATATCCTCAGAAATTTAACAATTTCAGTTTAATTCCAAGCTACTTTACTTTTCTGGAGGTCGATAATTTTTCTAAGTGGTTTTATCAACTTACAATGATATTTAAATCCCAGTGATTTCTGCTACACACCTGTATTTTTTATTTCGTATCAGCGATTGCCTCAATTCGTCGTAGGATTTCATTCGTAAAAACTACTGCAAAAATATTTGCAGATCAGCTTTACTGAGTTCGTAGATGAAGCATTTAAATGTGATTCCGGAGTTTGAACACGGTCAACATTCTTTAACTTTAGAACGTATAAAACAATCAAACACAGAAAATAAGGCGTAAAAAAACTACGAACAACTCTTTGACATCAGCTGCAAGTTCAGGTAAGTCAATTTTATCTATCGATTTGTTCCAGAATTTGGTAAAAGCGGAAATAGAAATAAAATTTCTATTCACAAAAGGGATCCGTCCTTCCTATAAACGATTTTTGGAAAAATATATTGGGTAAAAGATTTCAGATGAATGAATGCTATTATAAAGCAGCGTCCACACTATGCCGCGGTAGGCCGGGCGGGTTAGCCGCGTTGATGTAGAGGACCCGGGCGGCTTTGCCGGGTTAGAAAATGCCGGCCCGGGTCGTGCTGATTGCAATCCGCATAAAGTCGGTACAGATCAAAGGAAGCCGAGCCGAGCCGAACAAAAATATAGAGTCGGGACGTCCCGAGCGGCTTCAGTTACAATTAAACTTCGGGTCAAACTAGACGGATTATTTTATTTTTGACTCACTTTGCTTACGTAGGTTTTTTTATTGTTCAAAGTTAAGTGATGGAGTAGAATGACGAGCAAGTGTTAGTTTTAATAGACTTATATCGCGAACGTCGTCTTTTATGGGATAGTTCGGATTTCCAACATAAGTTGAAAAACACTTTAACACTTTAAAAAAACTTCTAAAAAGTACTCTTCAACGAAGTCACCAGTCTTGGTGTTGAAACTAAAATAAGGTAGAAATAACCCGGTCGGCTTCGTTTCGGTGTGGACGTCGTGCCGGCCCAAACGTGCCCGGCCTACCGCGGCATAGTGTGGACCCTGCTTAATACATATTTTTTAAATGAAATCGAGCAATACAAATTTAAATTAATTGAATTTAAACATTAATGTCACGCATTAATCCAATTTATTATATTCTGCATGTTGCTAAAAGTGAAATATGCATGTAATCTTAGCAACAAGGGTAAGATCTATGTAATAAAACACAGAATCATTGTAAGATATGTCATAATATCTAAGTAAAAAAAATATTCTGAGATATTACAGTTTTAAACTGTATGGATCTTATCCTTATTGCCAAGATTACATGCATATCTCAAAATAACGATGTTTTGAGATGTTACGCCGTTGAATGTACAAAACAGCGCTATACACTATCTGTAAAGTGTTGGAGGATGTTACCATTTTCCTAAAATTGTTGTTTTATTTGTTAAGTTTCTCTATTTATTTTCTAATCAGTTTTGTTTTTTTCTATTCCTCAAATACCTAAATACAAATACCAAACGTCAACCCTTCATATGACTATATTAATGAATTTAGTAAAAAAAAAAAAATTACGATTTTATACCTCATTAAAGGATGTTGTATTTTAAAGCAATAAATCTATACACCTTCGTCACAACTATTTATGTTATATTTTTTTGACGTGTATAAGAAAAAAATCTAATAAGTTACATGATGTCGTAGTAAGTTACGTGTTCAAAGCTTCCAATATTTTTTTTTCGAATAATCCTTTTAGAGGGTAGGATAAATCAACTTTGGTCATTCTTCCAGACCACACCTTCTTCCTTTGAGAGTGACGCTCTTTCTCCTCCTGAGTCCATTACCTTCCACGTGTTGATTTTATCCTTCCCCGAAAACCTGCCTCTGGTATAGCTTTTCGAAATAGCGTTCTGTCAGTTATTATCTCCGTGTTCAGATCTCTTCTCGAAACCAAGTGGGTTTGGATTTGTAATTTTTTAATAGGTCAAAGAACTGCTTTGCTAGTCTATCCTTGTCCATTCCATGAATATGTCCATAAACTGTAGTCTTCACTTCTTCATAACATCTGTCACCTTTTCAATTTTTAAACATAGTTCTTCATTGGGTCTCATTTTACATTTCAAAATCACTGTTGGTTTTAGAACCTAAAATCTTCCTCAGAATTCTCCTTTCGATTCTTTCCAATTTTTCCAAGTCTCCAATTCTATTTAGTTTAAGTGTTACTGATGCATAGAGTATTTTGGGTCTTGCCAATTGTTTTAATATATTTAAAAAAAAGAAGAAAAAACTGGGGATGTGACCCAGGAATAACCATTTCTTATATGTGGCTACTATTGAAAATATTGCCAATTATTTCTAGGATATGTGTGACATATGTATACAATAATGTGTAGCGGATTTAACATGATCGTTCTTCAGAATATTTCTATTTGGTTACGTCGATTTTGTTGTAATGGGATTTATTATGTCACAAGTATGGTGCCTATTAAACGCGAACTTTGAACCGTAGTAGTTCCGCCTAGTATGGTGTGGATCACTAACATACAGGTAGCAAAAGATTGCTGATTGACTGTCTGTAATAACAAAAGGAAGATGGCTCGGGTGCGGTCAAATAAAAAACTCAAATAGTGATTAAACTATTTATTGTTGGCTCTCAATAAATAGTTTAATTTTTGCACGTTTCGCACCACCTTGGAGGGCTTCATCACGGCTAAAAAAGATACAAACACTTAAATGGTGCAAAGTAAATGAAAAATTAAAAATATGTACAGTGAATTAGACACTGATATAACAATTAATAAAAACGGAAAAAAATAACAGATAAAAAAAGAAGAAATTTAAAATAAAAGATAGAAGAACTAACATCATTGATTTTATTCTTATCCCCCCCTTTTCCATCTTTTAGTTTCTACTGTATTTTATATTTTTTTCCGTTTTTAATAATTATCTGAAACCATTTAGTATTCTTATTTAATTTTTACGTTTTCACTGTATATCTTTTTAAATTTTCATTTATCTCTCTTAACTATCTGTCCACAATGATGGTTTTAGCAATTATAGCATTTTACATACATGATACGGCACATTACAACCACCATTTGACACTCCTGGTTTGCATTAGCATCTAATGTACTGTACTGTAACTGGTTGTACAATGCCAACTATTGGCGAGTACATGCTGAAGTGCAGGTTTTCAGTAACTCTATTTGCATGTTTATTTTATCTTTTAATTTCAGATAATGAGACGGATTATATCTGCTATAATGTGCTTGGAAAAGGTTGGGAGACACAATCCAGTCGATGGTAGAATCTATTATCCTAATACTCCTGGAACAAGTGACTGGAAGCCGTGGCATCACATATATGCTGTCAGTAAAATAGAAAAGAGTCGGCCATCATCCCCTAAGATTAATCCTAACGGCATGTACTGTATTCGTCTTTTCTACATGGTAACACTCAGTTAAAGATATTTATCAATATATATATAATCATAATTGTAATGAGATGAATATTAATGTACCTAACTGATGGTTGACAACTGACAAATGAAAGGTTGAGAAACCAACAAGAGGAAGAAGTGACAATTTTTATTTTTTTATTATTTCTGTTGGCACGACAGACCTTGAAAATCTTTAGCCGTGCTGCTAAATTTTTCTCCCATTAAGGATACCCACTTTAAGTGGCTTAGCGTACTCAACGTGGCTCTACGTACTGAAATTAATAGCGGGGGAGGGGGCGGCAAAATTTCACAATAAATAGTAATAATAATATTTTGTAAAAATTAAAAAACTTTTCATTACATGACTTTTTCATCTGTAACCTGTACAACACACAATCAATATTGTTCTCAAAATGAAGTTCTTTAGAATTACTGTTTATATTGGACTTTTTAAAATGAAATACGTAAATAATGGGGTGGCAAAAATTTCCTCAACCCCGGGCGGCTGACACCCACACTTCTCCATTTATAGAGTGTGGGGGAACCACAGGGTTGGTTGATTCAATGCTCCAGTAACAAAATAAATTATTATTTGCCACAGCTGGATTCGAACCGGAGTCCTTAGAGTTAGTAGCACAACGCCTTACTCATTGAGGAACTCTGCTCCACGAATTATCAATTATCAACTAATAATTGATAATGTCACTATTACATTAACAATAAATAAAATACTAAAGCGTAAATTTGTTCAAGCGCTCGTATGCAGCAAAAAAATGTAAGAACTCCGTCAATTGACACTTTTATCCCTAGCCTCCTCACTCACTAAAATTACTAATGCCAAGACCGATATGTGGTAAAAATTATTTCTGCTCTTCTATTTGTCAACAAAGTTTTCGTTAGCCTAGAAAAAAATACTTCGCCTACGTCTATGTCTCTTTTCTTTGTTCAATTTTTGACTTGAAACCAATTTATATGCTATGCAATTTATAAAATTCTCTGGAAGAATTATTTTATTGTTACACTTCATTTATTGATCATAATACTCTTCTAAATTTCTTCGAAACAGGTTTAGTTATTCTACTCAACCGGCTCTGCTAAATATAAGCTTTAGGATCATATTGGTACCGCTACCCGAGTTTCAATAATAAGTTTTGCATAATAAATTCAGTAAAAACTAGAACCATCCTCTACAGTTAATGCACTGCTATGCCAGTGGATTGTTATGGGCTTGGGACGTTTGTGTAATGCCCCGGACAACCTGAGGTAAGAGAACTTCTAAAACGGTGAATATTACGGTCATATTATTTCATTTTGTTTTCGTACTTAATTTAAAGATAATTTCTCCAAAATTTGGTAATTGTTCATTATTTTCCCGTAAAATTTTGGTGTTGTCATTGACTTTTTAAGTTCAATGATATTTTTTCATGGAATAAATACTGGAAAAAGTCGTTTCAGTAGCTTTATAATGATTAGTTTTGTCATGTCATAAGTTTAGTAGTTAATTAGTACACCCTGCAAATTAGTACAGTTAATAAATCATAAGCAATACATGTTTAGATTGTTTTTATGAATGATAAATTAGCAATTAAATTCTTGTATTTGTTACATGGACTGTATAGTCAAAATGCAAAATATCTTTCAATAAAATGTATTTTTAATTTTTTATTGGTAACAAATTTATGAAGCGTGGGAAGAAAGGCTCCAGAAAAATATGTTTCATATTTATACAAAAGCCCTATTGGGGATACCCTTGTCCCGGATAATTCTCTCATAAATCTTTACGCCTCTGTTCCTTCTTATCCAATCATTTACCTAAGTAACATCCTCTATTCAATCCTAAAAATTTATTAAATATCTGGTATTTACCTTTGATAAATATCAAACTGCATCAGTCCAAACGAGTATAAATTTTACATAAAAAAAATTGATATTATTCAAATTAAACCAGATTATACATCTTACGTTTTATATTCAGAAAGAATAGATTTTTACAAATTTTGATATTGTAAATACAAATTGAATACAGAATAAATGCACATAGAATGAGACTCACGGGGCATCTGAACTCGCATTTCAATTATAGATATTTTACTTCATAAAAATTTTTTCAGGTTAATAAACTGTCAATTGAATGTAATTTATATTAAATTATCATATTATAGTACAACATTCGGGACCACTGTCCCATGTTCATGTACTTTAAACCTACAACAATAATAAACCATCATAATAACAATCTTCATCCTTATGTATTATAATACATACAAGTATATTCACCTCATAATTTCATATAGGAAATCATGTCACACTATTCTCACTTTTCTACCATTGCTTATTTGTGCATTCTTCACTTCTCCTTAGCACAGCCATTACTCTATTTCTTGCTACCTCTTTGGAAGTTTATAAATATACCTCTATATTTCAATTTGAAGTTTATTAACCTCAAAAAATGTTTTATGAATTGACGTACCAGACTTCCTAAAGAGAAAATCCTGATATTTTACATTTTTAGGGCAAGTGGAGGAGAGTGACAGTGGACGATTATTTGCCATATGACGGAGACAAAAATCTTCTGCTTCCAATCTCTTCCACCAATTATGATCTGTGGCTTCCTATCTTAAGCAAAGCTCTTTTGAGAATCGCTTCTTTGACGTGGTCTAGGGAAGAAGATATGGTTGATTTCAGTGTAGTCACTTGCCTTACTGGGTGGATAGAATATAAGCTGGATTGCAGGTATATTTTTTATACTCTTATTCTTTCATTTATGATATTAAATTATACTAGTAAATTGAACATTGGTGCAATGCCAATGTTACACAAACATGTTTATATATATCTTAGATGTATAATATAATGTACATTGTAAATAAAGATAAAAATAAAAATGGAGGGTAAGAAAAAAAAAACTAGACAGGTTAAATTGAGAAATTTCACATTGTTGAATGAAAAGATTTCCATCTATTTGTATAGTGTATCTAAGACGAGTTTGTCAGTAGGGGAGCTCACGCACTCCCACCCTACCTCCTCCCCTTCACACCTTTCCAACCCCCCTCCAAGAGGCAGAACGTGGTAATGTCCACTCAGTTCGGGATTGGGTATGTACTTTTGGTATGAACGTTTTTCCCCTCTACTCTCGGACTCTTTAGCTACGAATACGGGAAATGTTACTCGTTTCTTTAGGTTATCCTTTATCTTTGACTAGAACTGTTTCTTATTGATTTTTGTTAATTTCTAGGCAAATATATTGACTACTCTGTTCTGACTTTACTCTATTTAAGAACGCAATACCTTCCAAAAAGTCATTTTTGAGATTTAATAATTATTATGTTCAGAAAAAAAAACTGCCTCTTTTTAAGTTTAAATTTGTTGTCAAACAGTCAGTGCAACAATTTTTCTAATTTTAATGTTTTAAAATGCAGTATATTTGGCCCTAGAATAGGATTAACTTATGATAAATGTAGTAATTTATGGCTTTTCATAGCAGAGGAAGCATGTATTAGACCACTCCCAATCTCTGTTTTCGTGAATTTAAATACGTTCATAATTACGTTCTTTGGTTTGAGAGTAGATAGTTTTCCCTCTACTCAGCTTACTTGGCATGGTAAACTTATAATCTTGCGATATTAATGAAAAATAATTTTGAAAAAAAAACTGATAAGAGAATTTCTATTTGTAAAATTGTAGAAGAGGAAAGGAAAGGTAGTCTAGTGTGAGAATAGTACAAGAGCCCAAGAGGAGAAAAAAGGCAGTTATCTCACCCCAATTTTTGATTACTTTAATGAAAACTATGTATAATTAATAGTCAAAATTGATGAGTCTGCCAAGTATAGGTAGGGGGTATAAAAAATGGCGGCTGTTTCAAAGCGATAAAAAACACCAATTTTTCATTTGGAGCTCTATATCTTAAAAAGTAGGAACACAAGAAAAGCTAAGAGAACGTCATTTAAAGAAGAGTAAATTTGATAATATATGAGCCCTAATAGAGTTATTTACGTTAAATAGTTTTCGAGATATACCTTTTTAAAAAGAAACATTTTCATAAAAATGTTGTATGGGACGTACTGAAAGATCAGTAGGCAGTGAATTGATTTTGAAAAATTTATATCTCAAAAACCATTTGACGTACAGATGTCTATTAGTACTCAAATGAAAGCTAGTTTAATGAGCTATAAAGTAGTTTATGATGTTTATAAAGATAAACATATAAAGGCAGTACAAAGGTAGGAGTAATAGTTTACATGAAATTTGCTAAAATAAATTGATTTATAGTTGTTCGGACAAATTTTCATTTGCCAAATTTATATTTATATGTGAATACCATAAAAACAACTACCCCTACGAAGATAAGTGTCATAAACTACTTTATAGTAAATTAAATTTCCTTTATTTTGTGTGTTGGCAGACATATGTGCGTCTTATAGATCTAGAGATATATTTTTTCAAAAATCTAACATTTTATACGAACAACTAGAAATTAACATTTTGTGAGTTTATTTTGTCAAATATCATAAAAACTACTACTCCTACAAAGATAAACATAATTAACTATTTGTAGTAAATTTAACTAGCTTTAATTTGAGCGCTGGTAGACATCAGTACGTCCAACGGTTTCTGAAATAAAGTTTTTCATAAATCAAATTTATTGTTCGAACAACTATAAATCAATTTATTTTAGCAAATATCATGAAAACTACTATTCCTACGATGTTAAAGGTGATAAACTTCTTTATAGTCCATTAAACTAGCTTTAATTTGAGTGCTAATAGACATCTGTACGTCATATAGTTCCTGAGATATAGATTTCTAAAAATAAATTAACTAAGTTAATTACTAATCTTTCAGTAGATTTTTAAGAAATTTTGATTTTTAAAAAGCTATATCTCGAGAACTATTGAACGTAAATAGCTCTTTTAGGGCTAATATTTCAGCAAATTTGCCCTTCTTTAAATAATGGTCTCTTAGATTTTCTATTGTTATCGGTAGTTTTTAAGATATAGGGCTCCGAATGAAAAATCAATGTTTTTTTAAGGTTTTGAAAAAGCCGCCATTTTTTAATCCCCCCTACCTATACTTGGCAGACTCATTATTTTTGACTAGTAATTATACATAGTTTTTATTGAAGTCATCAAAGAGATTACTGCCTTTTTTTCTTCCCGGCTCTTGTACTAGAACGTTTGCCGCTATGCATCGCTCCCCTCACTTTACCCACTGGAAAACTCATCTTAGATGGACTATACGTTATAATTAGTGGAAGATAATTATAAGGTAACAGGTCCGCCACCCGAACTATCTTCCTCCAATCTACTTCATACGGTCAACTATCTTCTTCCAAAATACCTTATGATGATTTAGTGGCACTGGTAACGTCAAATTAGTTTGTTTTCATAAAACAATATACATTCAGAGGTTGATCCAGTAATTTTTGGAGGGGGTGCACCTGATCAGGGTAACAGGAAACCTGGGCCAGAGCCCTCTGGGATACGTTTGAAGCTTATGACATAGTAATATTTCGACTAAGACCGGATAACTAAAGATTATCTTCTGTTTCATTACAAATTAAATAATATCATTTCAATAATGATTTGAATCTATATAAAAAGTCTACTATTCAATGATGACAATAACATTTTTTTTTCTCAGGTCTATATCATTAGATAAAGTTTGGAAAACAATTAAACTTCAACTCTTTGAGGAGCCTAAAGAAAATCAAAAGACCAATGAATTTTGTCTAACTTGTGATACTATTACTTGTCTTAATCATAAAAATGACCATGGCTGTGAGAACTATTCCAGTAGGATTGTTTTTGGTGTTCTTGATAAGACTAAAGTACGTGGTAATTTTTGTTTATCTCAGAGATATTACTTAAATTAATTAGTAATTAATTCTAAAATCTCACTGACAGTAAGGTTAACATTAATTTAGAGTAACAATAAACAAATAATAAGTCATATCTTCCTTGGAGACCGATCGCAGTAACAAAGTGGGTAATAACCAAAACTAAACATAGAACTAATCTTCAGCTAATTAAACCCTTGTCATAATATCAAATTAAATCATTTGATAAATCATAAATCTCTTTTCATATTATTATTCCTGCAAGTTTCTTCCAGAACAAATAGTTGCGGCCTTCATTCAAAAGATAAGTTAAATTATGGACTCAGACTTGTTAGGATCACAAAAAACCAAAGATTACTTCGGTAACTTTAGCTTAATATCTTGCCATATCCCTCTAGATTCTGACTCTTGAATGTGGACGACTTACTAATGTGTTTATTATTATTTACGATCAACCCTTCAATGAACTTATCAGAAGCAACATTTCCAAAGGACCTTTGTAACATGTAGGGCTTGTCCACAAAGAAACGGGGGTTGCTAATAGTCATTTAAAGGAGCGTGAATCCGTCACTCTAATATTATTTTAAAATACAAATAAAAAAATTTCAAATCGATCATATTACTTACACCGATCTTACTCACCAGATCTAGCCCCAAGCGAGTTCTTTTTTCTTCCCTCATCTAAAAATTGCGCTCGGAGGACAGAGATTTTCGTCAAATGAAGAGGCAATCATCTTCGTGAACAATTATTTTGCAAAGAAAACGCCGAGTACTTTTTGACGGGTTACAGAGATGGGAGCATCGCTGAGAGAAGTGTGTAGAGTTACAAAGAGACTATATTAAAAAAGAAATTCAGAAAAAATGTCTTGTATTTTTGTTAGGTCGGAAACTTTTCAGTCCACCCTCATATATAAAAAAAAAACTAAAACTAATAAAATATTAATAATGACAATCTGAGGAAATGAAACATGTTGGTAGACTGTAGACAAATTGTAAATAAATATAACGAGGTGTGATATATGTTCTCAATATACATCTAGACACATAAATTTTAATGAGTAGTCTCCTACAATTTATGTGTCTAGATATTTATTTACAACTTGTCTCCAGTCTACCAACATGTATATTTCCTCAGATTGTCATTATTAATATTTTATTAGTTTTAGTTTTTTTATATACTTTATAAACTTGACAATCGTTTTGAAATGTTTTATATTTTTAATCTGTTCTAAAGACAAAATATTGATCTCGTTCAGTGATTGAACAGGATCTAAGCGGTTTATGGTGTCAGAGTTAGAGCAAATTAGTGCAAAAAAGAAAGGATATTTTTACAAAAAAAAAGGGTCGTACAGAACAAGAGACAAAAAAAGTTAGAAGCCTCTGAGTTAATGTATAATAGGACACAATTAGAAAACGCTTTCGAACTACTACTTAAATTATGTCCGTTCAATTAAATACTGAGATGTTGCTTTGTCAACAGAAGTTTAACTTTCAAATTTAAACTCTTCTGGTGCTTCGGCATTTAATATATTGCCTGATTTCTTACCAAGTTGATTTCCCTTACTACTGGCGAGATGTAATCCATTAAAAATATGGATATCTTGAGTGTTGATGAAACTTATGTATATGTAACTAACATTTATTCTCAGAATTTTTTTATATTTCTTGTCTACTGGATTCCAGATTATTGTTCTACATTATCTTGTTTTCTATTTATCATTTTCTTGAGCGCGTATAAGGTTAAGAAGTTCTATTGTTTTAAATGTTATATTTTCATGGAATAGTCATTATTTATTAAGTTTCTTTAAGGAGGTACAAGGAAGAAATTTAGTTAAGCACTTATGTTTGCTCAATTTGTTTTTATAAATAATAACGTTTTATTCTTTGCATCTAGCTGGAAAGTAACAATTTTTGAATTATTAATGATGGTTAGAATTCTTTTTTCCACCTGTAAAATGATGTAATTTATTTAGCAGAAAGAGATCAAAGATGTATCCCCAGCAGCTGAACACTTGGTATATTTCTGTAATGCCCAGAAATATCCTGTCAATTACACGCAGGAAGTGGCGAATTGGAAGAACTTGCGCTGGGTTAACTGGGCTATTGAAAACAATGTAATTAATGGTATGTTTTTTCCCTTCATTTAATTTAATGGAAATGATTGAATTATGAAAAGGCATATGGTAGGAGCATCATATAATAGAAAAGACAAAAAAAAAAAAAAAACAGTGGGGGAAATCAAGGTTTTCAGAAATGTGTGTGTATATTTAAATTACAGCCTTATTCAGCTATTATTTCAATGTCAGATGATCGAGTAGATCAGCTGATCGAAAATATATACATGTAAATGTTTGTAAATAAAATATATTGAGGACGAAAGAAAAAAAAAGTCAGTCTTTGAGTAACAAGCGAGTTGGTCATTTCTATCTCCCTTTTCTCTTTTTTATTCTTTGAGCTCACAAACGTTTAACTGGTGCCAAAACCTGGGAACTTTATATATCGGAGTAATTTCTTCTTTTAAGAAGAATTTTTGGTTGTTGTTATTTTGTCATCTTCAAATTTTTTTCCTTTCTCATATTTTTTAAATAATGGCTCTAATGGCAACGGCAACTAATGGCAATATCGCTAAACGAGCAGTCTTAAACCTGGAAGCTTTGAATAAAAATGGGGTCGAGAACGTACCTCCCACAGAGGGGAGTCCTCCACCCCCAGAGTTTCCTCCAATACCAGTCTACCTTGCACACGCAACTACACACCGTTTCTGACCTGAAACGGATTATGGAGAAAACGGGAGAACTGAGCAACTTTATAAGTCGAATTGAAGCAAAGTCTATCGAAAATCTACTCAATAGTAATGTGGGGGCACTAAAAGCAGCGGTCGTTTGCAGAGTGAAGAGAAGCATTCTAAATCAGATTCAGGCAGACGAAGAGACTCCTTGAAGAGTTATCAAGGAGAGATTAAAAAAGGCGTTCGGAGGAGGACGGTGGGCCCCAGAGGAGGACATATTCATGATGATTACAGAGACAAAGAAACCGAAACAGTCTAGTGGGCAGTATTCCGCGAAACTCTTGGCACGCTATAACAGAATCGCTGATAAACTAAGTGAGATGATGGAAGCAATCCAGGTACAGGATCAAATGCAATTCCTGTCCACGGTACTAAGAATTCAATTGGCGAAAGAGCTGGATGAAGGAGGGATTTGCGAGAGAGCGCTCGTTTGTGGAAATTGCTCAAGATCTTATAGATACAAGCGCAAGAGAGGTGGAGGCCCAAATGGAAGTAGAGGAGCCGGATTGGACTCGAATGGAATATCATCGGCCACGAAACATGCCAAACCCTTGGAGAAGGAGAGAACACAGAGACCATAACCACGAACGCCGTGGAACAAGAAAAATGGGGAATCATCCGGTGTCATGAGACAGTTTCTGCGGGAATGGACGCCTAGAGAGGAAGATCGGGATAATGCGGAAGAAGATTGGCAAGAATCTTCGAATAACGAGAGTTTGGCTGAAGAAAGGCGAGGGACATAGAGGAAATAATTAATGACAAGAAGAGACAAATTATTTGGAAGACAAAAACTACCGAAATGACCAAAATTAAATATAGTGAGCACGGGAGAAGTAAACTAAATCTGGTTGCAAGCAGGCGTGAAGATGATGACCAGATCTGTAGAATGTTGAATAATGGTTCGAAGCCTGGAGAAAAGCATGACCTGTATGTTGGGAACGAAACCGTTTGGGAGAAGATCAAGCGGCTATGGCGTGATGAACAGATGGGAATGGACAGGGCATTTGTCCGTTGCAAACTCATGGTGGAAACCCTTTTGGAAGACGAAAAATAACGAGAAGTCACCTTAGCGTATCATCAGGGTAAGACAAATCATAGCGGAATCCATGAGCCTATGCAAACGTTAAAGAGAAGATACTTTTGGTGGGGAATGAGAAAGACTACATCAGAGATTGTAGGAAGCTTCCAGGTTTGTCTACGCACTAAGTGTCTACACACATCCGCCTAAAGGAAGACAGGAGAAGACACCTACCACAGATGCACCACTTAAAGATTTACAAATCGACACATTTACATGAAAGGGGTACAAATGGGTGACCATGATTGACCTATTCAGTAAGGCAGGAGCGCACCACCAGATGCATCTTCGGAAGCAGTATTGGCAGCTCTCCGCTTGTGGTTTCAGTTCTACGGAGTTCCGGAACGCATCTCATCGAATGGTGGATGAGAATTTGACAACTCTTTGATACGAAAGGAAATGAAGGACTTGGATGTGATGTGGCACCTCAACACACCAGAACACCTCAAAGGTAGACGAGCCTTAGAGCGGCTTCACGAAATGCTGAGTGATCACTTCGATTGTACCAGATAGACCAAGGACTGGAACCAGACGTGGCAATGCCATAGGTAATTATACGTGCACACCATTACGGGGTTTTCGCCGTTCGAGATCCTTTTCGTACTTTGTGCAATCCGGCGGGATTATAAGGGCACGGCAGCAGACGGTGACGAGATAACCAACACTCATGTCATTAGGAAAAAGTCCGGGGAAAATTGGAGAGGGAAAAAGCCAGGAGAGTAGCTAGGGAGAAGTTAAACCTCACAAATAGGAAGGGAACGATAAAAATTGGGACAATTATATATAGAAAGTTGGGATCAAACAGGGGTAAGGAGATTCAACGATACGAGGGACCATTCAGGGTGATAATAATAGGAATACATAAAGTTGTAACTATTGAGAGCATTAAAGAACCCATAAAACGCAGGACAGTTCATATTGAACAACTTCCCACAAGTCCCACAAACCGAAACACCTTCGCAAGATTAATCCGGAGTGTCCTCATCTCAACTCATCTGTTGTGTTATGTTTTCTTAAGTGGTGATTTAACTTTTCTTTAATTTATCTTTGGTTATGGCCATGTACTGAATAAATTATGTGCTATTTTTTTTTAATTGTATAAAGTCACGATTTTATTTTTGTTTCGCTTTACTTTTAGTTTGTAATAGAGTTTATGAGGACTATCAATCCTTTATTTTGTTTATTCTATACAGTTTATTGTAAATAGTTATTGTTGTTGTATTTTATATTATTTTATTGTATACTATAAGTTTACGAGGATTGTTCGTAAACTGGTGGGGAGAGGGGGAGTTACAGCCTTAGTCAGCTGTTATTTCAATGTCAGGTGATTGAGTAGATCAGCTGATCGAAGATGTATATTGATATGTATGAGAAGCACCAGCTGGAGTTTTTTAACTTAAAATAATTTCTTTTGTCGGCATGCCAAAGATACCGCCGGACCTAGGCAAAAATCCGTCGGCAACAGATCTAAAGAAATGTACAAAGATATATAGATAACAGAGGGTATGCACCCTCTGGGAACGGTTGACCGTGTAGACTGAGTTAAACAAACAAACAGCCCTTATCTTGCAC
>NW_027107553.1:1117086-1118324 GCF_000696795.3 Halyomorpha halys | reverse complement strand
CGCATCCCCTTTCAGTCAGTTCCCATCAGGAACTGATAGAGATAGATAAAATAAATATAAATACATTAATATATGATTAAATTTCAATATAATACCTGTACGAGGAACCCCTATTCGGGCTTAGAAACCCCGAACCCCGTATACGGCAATATATAGGGGTACGGAAAACAATAAAAATCTCTCGTATGTCCTACTCAAACAGCTCCCCAGAAAAGCCCAAATGTTTCTCCTCAACTCCTGCTCTCACCTCAGATACTTCCCAACGAAGTGGAAACATGCTATCGTTGTTTCACACCTCAAGCCCAGAAAACGAGGAGCGGATCCGGTCGACTACCGGCCCATCATACTCCTCAATCATATCTCAATAATTTATGAGAAGCTAGTCCTCATACACATCCGCAAACACTGTGACACATATGACATCATCCCTCCGAAACAAACCGGGTTCTCGCGTGGTGTGAGCTGCTACCACAATGTTGCCAAGCTGCAAAGCGATGCAGCAAACAACCTAAATAGGAACCTTGCCACAGCCATGATCTCACTAGACTGTACACAGTCATTTGACTCTGTAACCCACTCCACACTAATCCAACAACTCAGGCTTCACCAATTCCCAGATCAGCTGGTCGACATTATTGGGTCCTATATCAGTGAACACTTTCTCAGTCCGGGTTAAAGCTGAAATCTCAACCCCCAAGCCTGTCACTTGTGGCGTCCCTTAGGGTTCGGTCCTTGCGCCAGTTTTATTCAACATATACATTGCCCACATAGTAGGGACTAAATTTGACGATGCTCAAATAACAGCATATGCTAATGACATAGCCATATACTCGGCGAGCATGAATGCAGACAAGGCCATGGACCAGGCCGCCGCGGCGGCCCAAATCATCGCTAACAAAGTACGAGACATAAACATTCACATCAACCCACAAAAAACGGACGCCATCACTTTCTCATACAAGAAAACTCCCAACAGAGCACCCAAACTCAACGAACAGACAATACAAACCTAGAAACATCTCACATACCTAGGCATTCAACTAGAAACACATCTATCTTTCACTGCACACATACAGAACAGAATACAAATCGTCAAATCAACATCATACCAACTTAAACACCTCATCTACTCACCAGGGCTGTCACTCAGACTCAAATTACTCATCTACAAAGTAATACTACGACCATCACTCCTACACGGCGCACCACTACTACATTATCTCTACCCAACAGCCCTG
>NW_027107553.1:1095934-1117036 GCF_000696795.3 Halyomorpha halys | reverse complement strand
TACCCAACAGCCCTGAAATCACTACAACAATACCAAAACAGTACACTACAGAAGATATGTCGAGGGACATTTCTGGAAAGACGTAACATGACACATATTCATAACGAACTACAGCTAGAAACTGTACAACAACACATCACACGGAGACACATTAAATTCTTTGACAGTCTCCCTGCTTCCTTCAATCCAGTATAACAGTCTATCACTCCATCCCCCCTTCCTGCGAGGTGGCAGGGCAGGAAAGGTTACAAAAACCCTATCAACATCACTTTATAACTCCATCTTCTGATGCACCCCCTGCACAACACGAGGAGGCCCCTCACCTCCGGATTTAAAATTTAGAATGGATACTTCATAGATAACTAATAAACACTACAGGTAACCTTAAAATACCATAGGTAGTAAAAGGTAATACCCAACACGAATTATTTCCCTTTTTTCACAGTAATCCACTCATTAATTCACTGTTTCTTTTCTGTTTTAGAGGGATCGGAAAAAAAAAAAAAATAAAAGTCAGTATACCCCATACCCCCTTCCTGCGAGGTGGCAGGGCAGGAAAGGTTCCAAAAACCCTATAAACATCACCATATAACTCCTTCTTCTGATGCACCTCATCTCCCTCCCCCCACACTTCTTTTCGACTTCTGACTGTTTTTTTAATTATTTTTATCATTATCTATTGTCTTTAATAATTCCTTCGGATTCGTTTTACTAGTAGGACCATATAGAATGGACAATCCCCAATAAAGAGATAAATATTGCTCGTAACCTTAAAATACCATAGGTAGAAAAAAGTAATACTCAACCTGATTTTTGTTTTCCATGCATAAAGCATCCACTAATTTATTGTTTTTATTCTGTTTTAGTGGGATCGGGGAAAAGAATAAATAAATAAAAAAAATAAAAGTCAGTCTTTGAGTAACAAGCGAGTTGGTCATTTCTATCTTCTTTTTCTTTTTTTCATTCTTTGAGCTCACAAACGTTTAACTTATATCTATTCAGAAAAGTATAATTTTATATGTTTATTAATAAAACAAATTATTCTTCAACATATCTACGATTTGGTTTTTATAATTGTTTAAAAGAGATTTCTATAAAAAATAATTTCTAAATTAACCAATTTCAATTTTTCTGGAGAGAACTGCACCTAGTTATGCTAATGTATTATTTTTAGCGTCCAGAAATAAACTAAAGTATTGAGTTAATGTATATGGACTTCCTTTTTTCTTTCCAGCCAAACCAGGATCTTACTTGCGGATCATTGGATTATTCTCACCATTCTCACGTATGATAACTTGTCCTCGTTCAAAAGAGCCTGAGCAAGTCACACAAACAGGGGTATTTTTAATTAATCAATTCGTACCATTCATATATATTTATATAATATTATACCATCATTTTTTAAAAATGTTGTTTATGAGTAACATAATTGCCTTGTTTGGAGGTATGACTATATTTATAACCAACAGTGATTAACAATTGTGTGTTAATAATAAAACACTCATAGGACTGCAATGAGGGTGATAATGAAGGTGTGAATAAAAAATGTCTTCTGTTGCAAAACACTTAAAGTGAAAGAACTATTGTTGACTTATACTAAAGGAATTATCCTTTCATCAATAAATTATCCGAGATGTGGTTCTCGGTCCATGACTGTCCAGTAAAATCCCTGACGTGGTTGGTAACTCTAGTTATTTGTCATAGTTAGGTCTTTGTTATGTTGACTATATTTATTCCAGTATTTCATGTTGAATATCCATTTTAATCAACTGTAGCTCTAGTTCACATATATTTTTATTATCGCCAGGTTTAGATCTGAAAAAAATATTGTTTTTTGTAAATGAGGATCTTTGTTTTTGAAGAAAGCTCATTTGCTGTAAGATGGGGAATTAGCTCCATATTGTCGAGTTACCTGCTTTAATCCTAATTAGGACTTCCAATTCAAATGATAATAAAAAATAGCACTGAGTTTGCCTGTCGGTAAAGGGAGGAGTGATGCGCAGTGGCAAACTTTTTTTCATCGGGCCTGAAAAATTTTGATTATCATACCTATTATGTGTCATGGATATGTCTTCTGAATCTCGATTGATACATTCATGCCGTTTTTCAATTTCAGGCGGTTTTTAAATATTGCTCGATTTATCTTAAAGTCTCCTCTTCCCGTTTTAACCTAATATTTCAAAGGTGATATAGGACCGTCATTCCCTGGGGGTCTTAGTGGGGCGGGTCCGGCGGAGAAGGATTGCCTTTTTTTGTTATGATATTCTCGTAAGAGATTGTGACATGTCGTACATCGACCAACCTACTTGTAATCGATTAGGTTCTTTCGTGGTTTTTAATGTTCTATCCATGTACTTGACTAAAAAATTGCCTTAAAAAGATTAAAAATATATTTGTTATAATTTCAAATTTATTAAACCATTTGTTGAACCTATTTCCATCGATCTATATCATATAACGCACATGTCCTTTAATTAGCTTTTATATTGTATTTTTACAAACTTTGTGGAGATGTGAGATGCAAAGATGTAAGATATAAATAAATTCAATTATTTATTTGGAGTTGATGTTATCATTAGCAGCCTTGTAAGAAATTGAGATTATTCAGTTGTATATTTTTGATATATATTCCAAAACTCTAGCCAGCATGGTTTTTAAATTCCCAAAAGTTAACAAAGAATAATCTAATAATAGTCCATTTATATTGCTTAGTTTGTTGTTGTTCTTAAAATACGTTGTTGGAGAATTGTATTGAACAATTTTGGGTTCCTGTATGTTCACGCTAGGAAATCGTATTGATGATTTTACAAAAATAATAATGATTGACATGTGTACGGAAATAACAAGAATATTATTAAGAAAATATAAGAATCAATTTTTTTTCTGTGACTTATATTAAGACAATATATAATAAAGTTGATTATTTTTTTTTATACCAGGGTCGTTTTTTTCCTGATTCTATTGCCGATCAAGGAAATATATTTGACTTGTTGCTTCGAGCCCAAATACATGTTACTGTTAGTCAGGATGATGATCAAATAATTGATGACACATTGGAGTTTAACTTTGCAGAAATATATCCTTATCTGAGGTACTACTGAGTTTGATATGATCGCAATTGAGGAGGTGGTTGGAAAAAGGGCTCTTTTTCGAAAAAAAAAACCTCTTAATCTCTTCCTTATTTCCTGATGATTTTCATTTAGACTTTTCATTGGATAACTTGTACCAACTTTGATAACATAGTTGTTATGTTGAACTCAATTCACCATTTATATTTTATAAAGAAATAAATATGAATTAATACTAATGGAAAAAATAATATATTTTGTAATGTAATCAAGTAATAGAACACAATTTCACTCTTTTTTATATAAACAATGTAATTGAATAAGCTGTTCTTAGCATAATCATTTCATAATCGATCATCCTATGGATATCAACTCTAGAATTCTGCGGGACTTAAAAAAGAACAAAAAAACTAGTTGGAGTATGGTGCCGTGTCATCGTAATCTGCGTGGTGGTTGGTCATCCTCTTTAGACTTCTTGATGAGCCGTAGCGGCTGTAGGTCCTAGTTCGGGGGTGGTGGCTATATTCCTTCTTGCTGGTGGATCCTCATAGTACAAAAGTCCGATAAGAAAAAAGTAAGTTATTTCACCCCAAATTTTGATTAATTTATTGAAAACTACGTATAAAAAAATTGATGTGTCTGCCAAGTATAGTCATGGTGAATACAAAAGGTTTTTTTTCTAAATGTTAAAAAAATGTCTTTTGGAGCTCTATATCTTTGAAATGAAATGAAAAAATAATAATATTCTGGGACATATGTCCCCTAAGAATAAATACATGGTTCATATAGCGAGATTTTTATCTGGAAAGCGTTTACAAATTTTCAGATAGTAGAATGAAATTACATTGGTATATTGGCTTTACTACTGTTTATAATGTTAATCAACACATGCCTATTTATTTGATTACAAAGATGTGGAGGTTTGGTTATTCAATAAATGAAGGAATAGGTGTTGTTTAAAGGAAAGAATGAATGAGGACTAGCGAATGGAGATGGGAAGAGAATTCCAGAGGGAGGTTGCACGTATAACGAAGGATTTGCTAAAGAAGGAGGTTGTATAGGAGGGCATATATAAATCATTCGAATGGGATCTGGTGTTTAATGAGTGGATGGATGAACAAGGAGTGAGGAGATCTAGGATATAGGTAGGTTTTTTGATTTTAAGAACTTGGAATAGAAAAACAACAAGGAGGTATTGCCTTCGGGAGGTTGGATAGAGCCACTTCAACTCGGAATACCAGCGAGAGACTTGAGAGTGCCTAGGGAACCCAAAGATAAATCTTACAAAGCAATTCATGAGTCTCTTCAGTCTCAATACACCAAGGATCCGTAGTCGAAGTGGGGGAAGACGAGAGAGGATACTAGGAGCTGACGGGTGTTCTGAGGAATGGAATTGTGTGAGAGGTGTTGATCAAAGGTGACACCAAGGTTTTTTATTGTAGGGTAGAAGTGAATCGGTTGGTTGTTTTGGAATAGTAGAGGACAATAAGAGAGGGTTTGAAGGGGGCACTTGGAACCGATAAGAATGGCCTTCGTTTTTTTGGCATTCAGCTTCAAATCATTATTCATTATCATTATTAATGAGGATCTTATGGTTAACTGTGTCAAATGCCTTAGAAAGATCAAAAAGAACTAAAATTATTATATGATGATTGTCTATAGCAGATTGGAGGTCTTGGGAAATTTTCAATAAAGCGGATTGTGTGGAATGTTGGGAGCGAAAACCAGATTGGAAGGGATTCAGGAGAGCTTTGAAACTACCTCCAAAACTAGAAAACCTAACAGAACATCATTTCACGTACAGTTATTTTACTAAAATATGAACCCCAGTATGTTTATATTCAATAGTACCCGAAATACAACTTTTTAAAGAGTAACATTTCATGAAATATATATTGAAAAATCAGTAGTTGGTGAATTTACTATGGGAGATCTTTATCTCAGGAACCATAAGGCATACAGATGTCTATTAGCAATCAAATTAAAGCTAATTTAATGTGTTATAGTGTAGTTTATGAGGTTCATCTTCGTTGATGATTTCCCACAATAAATTCACTAACTACTGATTTTTCATTATATATTTTATGGAATGTTACTTTTAAATAACTTTATCTCGGGAACTATTGAACATGAACAGCTCTGGTAGAGCTCAAATTTTAGTAAATTTATTTTACTTTAAATGATGTTCTATTAGGTTTTCACCTGTTGTTGGTAGTTTTAACAATATAAAGTTTTGAATGATATGATATATTTTTTTTAACATTTTGAAACAGCCGCCATTTTTTATTCCCCTTGGCAGACTCATCGATTTTGACTAGTAATTATAGTTTTCATTAAAGTAATCAGTAATTGGGGTGAAATAAGTGACTTTTTTCTTGACTTGACGTTCTTGTACTATCACTCTCCGGTTGTAGTTGGCGTAGTAGTACCATGTGGTGGTCTAAATTCATTGTCTCTACAGGTCAAATTCTCATAGGCCTGCTTAGTGGAAGGTGTGGCTTCTAGCTCATCTTGAATATAAACCTGTCGTAGTTGGTTTATGTGTGTAACCATCCTCATCTAACTTGATTAAGTATTGCAACTTACTAAATTTCTTAATGATGTTGCAGAACCTGCATAATGGCTTGGTCGAAAACCATCTTGCTTGCACTATGTATCCTATCTGAAGTTGTGAAACTACGTTAGAGTTGGCCCAAACCTTAGATTGTTTAAGTGCATCTAACTATATGTTGATTCTCCTATTAATCTATCATTCTGAAATTGACTTCCTACAGGTCAAGGGCGTTGATCGGTAGCGCTGAAGAAGGGTATGAAGGTGGCATTGACTGCTTTGACTTTGCCTTCAGTTTACTTTTTGGACTTCCAATGTTTCTCTCTGTCAAATCGGTTGTCGCCAGATATCGAAGATCTATCAATGTTTGTTTAGTTCAAGCCATATCATAAAATTTAGTAAATACGTCGCTCGTGAAAATTGTTGCGTTGTCATAAATTAATATTCGTGGAAATCCATGAATATAAAATATTTATTGAAGAGTATAACATAAAATATTATACTTTGAAACGTGGGAGCTTCTTTTGATACTCGAACCTCTACCCTCTACCCATGGTGACTTCCACCATACAAAAAATAGAGGTTTTCATATACTCCAGCGTAATATGTATGAACCCTCTCGAAATTGCTATTTGTTTCATTTTTAGATTTGTATATACCTAGATGTTTATTGTGTAATTCTATTAATACTTATTCTTGAAGAGCTCGAGGTATCGTAATGCGCTGACCCTTGAAAATTATTCGATTTTGTAAATTTTATTCGAAGTCATGGCCATCTTTATTTAATAAATCACATTTAATTTTAGATAACTCTTCATCCCTTGCTGTTTCCTTCGCCTAGTTTTTGTAGTTTAATGATTTATTTGAAATATTATATATAAGTTCATTAGAAATTAAATCAACTTCTCTATTTATTTCTTCTTCAATCGGAGTTGTTTCTTCTTGAAATGGAGCTCTTGATAGACAGCATGAGCATTTTCCTCTGCCGATCGATGTATAATCAAAATTGGTAAACCAGGCTGGATATCTTAGGAATCTATGGCTGGTAGATTTGAACTTTTATGAAAAATACTACTTACTGGTTTGTTATCCGTTATCAAGGTAAAACTTTTTACCAAATTGGAAATCATGAAATTTCTTCTTGCCTCCTTGTCCAGCTGACTGTAATCCATTTCTTATTTTGAAAGTGATATTGATACGAAAGCATTTGGCTTTTCTATGCCAACTACAACATGCAATAATAAATAACACCTGCTGTACCAGTTGAATATGCAGCACTACCTACAATTAGAGGTAATTCAGAATTGAAGGGTATAAGGACTCTACCATTTGCCATCTTGGCTTTTAATTTTTTTAAAGCTACTTTATGATCCGAAAATCAACGGAAATTCCTTTTCTTGGAGTAATAATCGAACTGGATGGGCGATTATTGAACCATTTGAGATAAATCTTGAATAATAGGATAAACGATTCCCAAAAATCTCTTCACATCTTCTTAGTTTTGTGGTCTCAGTGCTTATGTAATTGCTTTTATCTTCGAAGGATCCTTTGGAATTTTGTTTTTCTTAATAACATACCCAAGATAACTAATTTTAGTTTAAAACTTAATATTTCAAGCTTGAAGTCTGTCTAAGCAAGTACAAAGCCGATTGTAAAAATCTTTGAGGATTCAACCATGTACAATTATGTCATCAAAATAGATTATAACTCCTGGAAGCCCTGCCAGGATCTGTCCATAATGCGATGGAATTAACTTGGAGCAGTTTTAATTCCAAACGATATGAATTTAAATGTGCTTGGATCCATGGATCCATCGGGTTGAGGTATAGCAGCTAATGGTGACGTCCAAGTCTTCCAATCTTATATTTAACCTATCGTACAAATCCGACTAAAACGCCAAAAAAGAGTTTCTTTAATAAGAAGGGGAGCACTTAAACATCTCACTTTGATAAGGAAGTTCCCAAGAAGATTTTCACCATTGTCAAGAAATACTGCAAGAAAATATGACTCGTGAAGGCCATTACTGGTAACTTTATAATCTCTGAGGTCTCAAAAATTCAGAGTCCATGTATTTTTTTTATGACTTCTTATTTATCGTATTTTATATATGTTGTTGAATAATGGAGATGCTAGTGATAATTAACGTACATATATAAAAACAACTTTAGAATACGATATCTCAAAATTAAAATTTGAAGTATGGGCTCTTATTCCAGCCTCCTCTAAAATTATGGTATAGAGCAAAATAAAATAAATAAAACTAGGGCTTGTATTATTTGAAACGATAGCCCAATAGATAATGGGTTAGCCTAAATAACCTTAGGCTAACCCAATCGATAGCTACAATGATGTTAGTAATTGGTGTACAGTTCATCTGTACGTTAATAATTAGTTATATTATGATTGTTATACTTATAC
The DNA here is from genome assembly GCF_000696795.3 of Halyomorpha halys. NCBI lineage: Eukaryota > Metazoa > Arthropoda > Insecta > Hemiptera > Pentatomidae > Halyomorpha > Halyomorpha halys. The sequence continues at coordinate 1,108,999 of NW_027107553.1, read as the reverse complement.
TTTCCGGAAAAAAAATCATCATTTTTAATTGTTATTTTTCTAAATTTTCAGAGAACTCAAGATTTATTATAGATATCAAGACTTTTATGAATCTGTCAGCACAAATGAAATAGAAACATTTGTTGATAAGATAAGCGAAAAACCGGATTTGATTTTTGGTCATAGAAAATCTCCTAGAAAGTCCAAGTTCAAGCAAACTGCTGATCTTGCAGGGAGCAAGCCTAAATTTCCTGATAATGAGAATGAAGTAGAATCCTCAATTGACTCATCACCCCAGTTTGAAACTTGCCGGTTTTTTTATTTGTGTATCCTTTTATAATTATATTATTATAAGATTTTGTTAATAGCAAGTACTATAGAAGGTTATTAGAACTATGTAATAATTTTTCATAAAGTCGAAAATTCATACAATGGAGGTTCTGTTGGGAAGGAAGGCGATAAAATATTGTAATTTTGAAAGAGCTCTTTGTTTTTAGTTTTCTTAAGGATGAAATGGATACTGTTAAGAAGCCTGTTATTTTCCTGCTCTTATTTCATGAATTACTAATTTTGTCTGCTATCAAAGCTATTAGCTAGTTTGATATAAACAGTCTTCTAACAGTAAACGCCAGAATAACCACTAAGTCATCAAAGAGTATTTTTCTCCCTTATTAACTAGCCTATATAATTGTTTACAATAAAGTTATTGTATTAGTACTTTTTACAAAACTTTTATTAAAAACCAGTGAAATTGAGTCACAGTTCCTTTGAAATTGAGTGGAGAATCTGGTCATTTATTCCGTCATATCTTAAAATAGATTTTGTGTCCACTGTGGTTTCAACAAAATGTTTTGTATGAAAGGTATGGGCTTTTTCTACTATCAAACTCAAGGAATGCAGTATTCGGAATGTAGAATATTGAAAGAGGAGGCATTAACCTGTGAATTTGGTGATTCAAAGGACGAAATGATTCGATTATACCTGGAAAAGTCAGGGAATTTTTTTTACTTGAAAAAGTCAGGTAATCTGAGAAAAAATCTAGAAAAGTGTCCTGGTGGGAAAATACGCAGATAAAATTCAAAAATGTTAATTATTACATAAGGTCTAATTGAATTATTTTTTTGTAACATCGATAAATAACAAAATATTACAAAATAATTATGAAAACCTTTGAACAATTCTGCACAGTACATTCAATTCAATTTGCTAAGAATCCGTCATCATACTTTAAATCCCATGGTCATGATAGTGAACTGTTGATTACTGGTTCCCAATTATTAATACTAATTTATACGGAAAATTGAATTCTCTTACGATTTTGTGTTATCCAAATCCAAGGTTACTGGAAAGCTGAATATCTACTCATCTAAACCATAACGATACCTTTCAATTTCATATCTTCATATGGTAGAAAAAGTAGTTTGAAATAAAGTAAACTCCTTGAACGTTATATTCTATTTCTTCAGTTATAATTTGTTCACATGGATCCGGTTTTTGCCATTCCGTGCAGTTCATAGAGACCAAAACTACCTTTAAGTTTCGTGTAGGTTAGTAAATTTCTAATAGATGCTATTGCAATTTTTTTGGTAATAGTTTACCTCAGTTCCCCCAAAATGGCGGAAGCCCATTTTTTCGTGACGAGAGAGTACTGACGGTCACGAGCGGAGCCGACTGTGGACGTCTCAGGGTAGGTTAAGAAATTAACTACCCTTCAGGAGGGAAAAATTCCGTCCCTGCACATTTACTCCTTTCTCCCTTTGTTAGCTTATAATACACCACAATTTTCGGCAGCAGTTGCCATCACTTCTTCTGACTAATAAATATTTCATAATATATACGTTTACTTACTTCTTCTAACTTATAAATATTTATTATACGTTAGAAGAACTAAATTATAAATTCTTATAAATTAATAAGAATAAGAACATTGTTTAATGGTTAATCTAAATATAATAATAAGGGTCTCTTGAGCTGTAAATTAATAACAATAACAAAAACTTTTTATAACAAAATTGTGAGATACTTTTTTTTATCTTTTTATTTATACCCACACCTGTCAAATACAAATACATGTGTGCTCGCTGTTAATAATAACCCATTAATTGTATCCCAAAATCCCCAATCCCATATCATAGCCCTCGAAGAATGGTGTCGTATTGTAATTTTGTCCTATTTTTATGTGTTTGAAATTAAATTGATGTATTTTATCTAAATAATGTCTTATTTTTTTGTGTGTTTCTGGATTATCTGGTATAAATAAATTGGGAAAATATCATTAAAGTTATCCTCTTGTTTTGATTTTTTTTTTACTTATGAATCTAACACACCAACTGAAAATGAAATGAACCCATGTATGCTTTCTATCGATATTTTCATCTGTTGTGGAAAAATATTTAAAAAACATTATCCGCTCGGGACCGTCAGTACACTCTCGTCAAGAAAAAATGGGCTTCCGCCATTTTGGGGGAACTGAGGTAAACTATTACCATCGAAAATTGCGAACGAAAAATAGTGAAAATTAATCTTCTTTTATTTAAGCAAAATCCTATAAGAAAATAAAAATTAAGACATTTAATCTAGTGTTAGTATAATTAAATTAAATGAATGTGATTTTCTATTTTTTTTCTAATGCTCTGCTAATTTTTAATTTCTTGAACTCCTTATCCTTTCTCCCTATCCAGAACTTAGTTTAAATTATTTAGAATGTTACTGCCATTTATTTTCAGTGATGCTAATGTACTTGGCACATTTTATAAATTATTAATTTTAATATTCATCTTTCCTTAATATTTCTTTAGTCAGTGATACTCCTTTTTGTAAAAACATTTACTTCACTATATCGATTGTTAGAGAAAGACCTATAAAATTTGGTTATTTAATATTTGAAAAGTTTAGTTGGAAATCAGTTGCATTTGGACCTTTACTTCTTGGAGTCAGAACAATTGGCACTAAAACGAGCCTTCTTCAACTTGGACCTGGGTATGTCTCTCACTAAGTTAAATGTTTTTTATTAACCCCATATAGACTTGTAAACCTTTTGTAGTGTGCAGGTATGCCGAGTTTTCTATTCCCTTCCCTCCAAATATAATCTTACTATCAACTCAGGAACGTTTTACTCTGTTTTAAATGCGGACAAGATACATGAATTATTGTCACACTATACTAAACCATTGGTCATCCAAGGAGGTATATAATTTATAACTATGGATTATCCTTAATTTAAATAATAAATAAATAAATTCTTAAAAGTAATATTAAATATATATTTTTTAAGGTTAGAGATTAGTTTTATAATGGTTCCTCATAGTAAATATAATTATTATACTAAAAAAAAAGCCTTAAACCTATGACTTCCTGCTCTACATTATCCTTAAGTAATGCTCCACTTATTCCTGTCAAACAGATCCGTTATTTAGGATTACATCTGGAGTACTAGACTGAAAAGACAGGAAGCTGCTCATTGATTCAGATTATTACATTTACTAGACAAACGGTCTAATCTTCCAACTAATTACAAAATATTCATTTGTATGACTATAATAAGGCCTATCTGGACTCATTGAGTTGAGCTTTGGGGCTACACTAAATCCTCGAATTCCACTACCATCCAACCATTACAATAGAAAATCCTTAATGCTCCTTACTTTGTTACAAACAAATTCATCCCTCTGGACCTCAGTGTCTCATATGTTGCAGATTTGGCCAAAACCACCAGATACCAATCCTTCCATAATAAACTTCCTAACCAATGAAACCCATTTGTTTCTAACCTTGCTTCTCCTTCATTACCTGATAAAGTATAGCATTAAGATACAATTTTAAATTATTGCTCAGTTCAATAAGGATGAAATACTGAACATTTTTCTCATTTTTAATTTACAAGATATTTTAATCTACATGACAAACAAATCAAGCATTGTCCTCCCACAACTCCTGTTTGGTCTGGAGCGTTCCTTCGTGTCACAAAATCAATTTACTTCAGATAATTGTTTTTTTTTTTTTTTGAGCAGTAAAACATTTGTAAAGAAGGTTCACTTAAAAAGTGGAGTGTATCGCAAAATTCATTCATAATGTTCATATTTAATTGTAACTATGGAGTGATATATATTTATTTATTGAATTGAATCTCCTGTCTTTGAACCCATACTTTGTAAAAAGTGGTGATTTTTACTCCTTGTCAACATTTTCATTGCCACACACCAGCTAAGTAAAATACTTTCAAAACTTTATTTTTTATTTCCTGTATTTTCAGAGTTAAACTAATATAGAAAATGCAGACCTCAAATCATTGAAGAATATATTTTTTAAAAGTGATTTATTGGGCCTAGGCTCTTTGCTATTATGTAGTGTAATTTACTCTTTACTACTAAGGAAACTGTAAAATAAGTAACTATTATTATCTATTACTTAACATTATTCATATATAAATGTTTCTCTCAATATTTTTTAATATGCTTGTTTTTAGATAAAATGTTAAAAGGATTTAAACAATTATTACCAATTACTCCAAACACTCCTGAACATGTTCAGCTCATTTGTAGATATAAAGCTACATTATACCCCCCTGGTTATAAAGACTTCACTATAGCATTGCAGATCAAAATTTCCAAAGATTATGATGAAGTAAGAGCTCATATTTTCCGATGTTATAGTTTTTAGCTACTGTGAATCCTTTTTACAACATGGTTTCATTTGTGCTATTTGAATATATAGATATAACAGGTTATGTCTCACCATTTAATAAGTCTAAAAATGACAGTTTTTTTTATTAAATTTTAAACTTAATACATTTATATTCAACAGAAATATTTATATAACTTAATTTCTTGATCAAAATTCTTATAGATTTCATAAAAATATGATGAATTTTAGGTCTTTGATGATGCTTTTACCAGATACATTTTTGATTCTTCCCTTCCAATAAGAACTAAAGTAGCTCTCCTCAATGACTTGAAGGTTATATTCAATAACCAAGAGGTAATTAATAATTAATATATTGATGTGAATTTAGTTACTTATTATGTACTTGTTCATCCAGTGGCAAAAGTCTTAACTTTTAATTCTGAAATTTCCATTGGTAGGGGGTTCTTTTGTTTACATATTTTAATTGTAAATAAGATTCTAAGATAAATTCATACTAGGCACTTTTTTGATCCGACACCTTGCGAAGGAGTAAATCACCAAAAGCAACAAACAATTTTTTAGTTTTTGAAAACTTGCCTACAAACGGTGTGGAAAGTTGTAAAAATATGACAAAATTGTTTTAGAATTCCATTTCTCATAAAAAATCTCTCATCATAATTTGAATTTACTTAACTACAATTCCTTTAAAAGAAAAACTACATACTGTTATGGCCCAGCGAAAATCAAATCATAATTACGAAAATTGGAGAGATTATAGGGATGATCTTGTATACTAGGACACCTTCTACATATTTATTTATTAGTTTCTATACATTAACAATTTCCTCTAATGTAGTTTAAGGTTTAACAGGTTTTTTAAGTACTAGGTTGTGTAGCAGTCACGATAGTTGAACTAAACTAGTACCTTTCTTCCAGGAAATTTATTTTATTTAGAAATCATATTTCATATTAAAATAAACCAAAAACGTATCTTCGTTTTGATTGATTTATTCTGAATTTCCCCATCATTTTATCAGAAACTTTGTTCACTTATTTTTATGTAGGTAATGAAAGCAGTAAGAGAAATTTAGTCATTGTGCATTCAATGTATGTTGAAAAATAATTTCAATGCCTCCCTCAAAGTTTGAGGTTGTTCATTTCAATATTATTATATTCTAAAAATTGATTAAAAAAAGTCTGTGGACTTTTGAGGACTCCAAGATTATGGTACTAATTCTCTTTTAATTTGGCACAAGTCAACCCAGGGCGATCCTCGAAATTCACTATAAACTGTCTAATTTACACTTTTTTTAAAAAGATTTTATTATGATTCAAAAATAACTTTTTATTTACTGATATAATTAATATTAAACCTTGTATATAAATTCTCAGTATTTTTCAATTATAAATTGCAAAATCTTTTCATTATTAGACTACTTATGTGTTAGGTTTGTGGAAAAAAAAATTTAGAAAATATAAAATTCTTAATAAGTTTCATTTATAAACTTGATGTTCTCATGTAAATATAAGTAATATAACATTTGATCTTAATTAAGATTTTAATTTTTATTTAATGTGAAAATTTAATGTTGAAAATAAAATACATAACACCTTAAGCTGTGATACCTCATAAGTTTGAAAAAATCATTACCCAATGTAAGAAAAATTATATATGTATATAAAAAAAAATGATAGTTGAGAAATAATGATTTTTTTAAAAATAACATAAAAATCTTAATATCTTAATCTAATTAAATTAACATAAAAACTCAATGTCTTAATCTCTTTAATAGCATAAAAATCCTTTTTTTTTTTAGACTTACAAGATATCATGGTTTAAATGATGATAAATAAATAATTCTATTATCCATTTTTGTGTTCTTTTTATCCTAATCCTTCCCCATGGGTAATAGGATCTAATTAATTATTTATGTTATATAGTTTGGAGAACCTTTCGTTCAAAATTTGGATAAGCGTATGATAAAGGATATTAAAAAATTTAGAAAAGAATTAGCTTTTGGAATCACACCCAGTAAAATAATCCCCAAGCTTAAAATACTTAACGAACTTTATAAGGATAATAATATGGAGCCCCTAGATATACCAGAAACCATTGAATCTAAAGAAGGTAGCAAGCTGGAACCTATGTAAGTTTAATTTTTATTTTTAAACTTCTTTGGATTTATTTATTACAAAACTAGAGCTTCAATACACAGAATAAAAGTAGGTTAGCTATAAATATTCAAAATATAAAAACAAGAATAAGAAAATGCTCATGATAAAACTGCAAATAAATAATATTATAATGTACAATCGTGAAAATGTAGCTGGAGTAGGTTCTAGTCATAAAAATTGTCTTGGACAATTATCTTTTATCCAGAAGTTACTTTAATTTTTTTTTTATATATATATTCTTTAACTGAGAACAATGCTACCTGAAGAATTGTGAAGACTTAAGTGGAAAAAAATGTTATATTTTTTCTGCGTTGTGACAAATTTTGTTTTAGAACTCCGTTTATCATAAGAATCTCCATCATAATTTGAATTTACTAACTAGGTAAGGAAACTAAAATGGGAGCCATGATGATGTAAATAAATGCCTCAATTAAGATGAGTGGGAACTGTAGAACAATTTTATCCTTTATTTGACTTCCCACTCCATTTATATGCAAATTTTCAGTTTTAAACAGCAGCTTCAATAATTTTCTCCTGGTATAAGCAATCATTGATGGAATTTCTGCTAGTTAAAATAGTGTGGACTTGAAAATGAACAAAGTTTAGGTCTGAAACAGTGATTACATGGTAAAAATGTTTGTTAAAGCCACCTCAAATCGACTACGTCTTTTTGTTGGAAAGCTTTAAAATGAAAAAACGACAAACTGGTTCGGATCAAAACATTTATTTGGTCAATTTAAACATTTTAAAAACTAAAACTAAAATAAACAAAAGATGACTAATGATGAATACAAGTAAAAATAAAAAGGCCTCTCAGATGACAATAAAATAGTTACATAAATTATGAAGATGACAATAAACTAATTTACAAATAAATATATATAAAACTAATAAATAATATGATAGGTCTGAGTGCTGCCGAGATGTTTAGGTCGCAGCTCTTGTAGCTAAATACACCGCTGTAATGGTCCAAAGTTGGTGAGTGGCTCATTGATAGTCCGAACATCTAAAAGTCATATTAATGTATTAGGCGAGCCGACAAAATGAACGCAAACAGGGCTGGTTACACACGTCCATAGCCACTAATTATCCGGAACTCATATTAAAGTCGAAACACAGAAAAGATCTGGTTTCGAACTGTAATGACAGTTAACTCACTTAAAATGTCCACACTATTAAATTATAAGGGGAGACAGGGCTGCTTAGACGCTACCATGGCCACTAATTAGCCGGAACTGCTATTAAAAAACTAAGATGGTCAGTCCGTTGCTAGCTGACACCTTAACAACAATTATCAGCCCCTAGCAACTGTCTCTAGTACTCATTTTAACACACAAATATAATTACATTTTTTCTTTTCAAATAACTAAATCCAATTAAATTAATATAAATAAAAATAAACGTTATTAATTTAAACACTAAGACTAACTAAATATTATTTACAAGGTAATTATATATTATGGTGTTAACAATGTTTGTAAGGGTTATTTATCAACCTGAAAATTAGATAGAGAACCTATTTAATACTTTAATACTCTTAAAGTACTATCATTCCTTTAACTTAAAGGCCATGTTATGTTCTAGTAAAGAACAGAAGAAAGGATAACAGTCTTGTGAAATCCAATTTCTAGGTGTGTAAAATAGGTAATTTGGGGAATAATAAATTATGGCATTTACATACTGCATCTAACCTCACATTTATTGCATCTTAATTTTTTTGTTAATTTAGCTATTATACTCTAGTCCCCAAGTGCTTTAACTTCACTGTACATTCAAATTTACTTCCCATTAGGTCTCCAAAATTATTGACTATTCTACAGTTAACTACTAACAAAATATTTAGTTTTATCCATATTCATTTTAACAGTTGATTCTTTACCATTTATTTATATGTTATATTTTAAGTCTCCACATCTTCAACCAGCTGACCAAATAATTAGAATGACCTAGTACAGGTGCTTTACCACTGATTAAAACATTTTGTGGATTAATTTATTGTCCAATGTACTTGGATTAATTCTGTATTAAAGAAGTACATCTGGATACTGTTTTTCTCCTTGCCTAATATATCATTATCATATCCGCATAAAACAATTTTCTAATTGGCATTATTTCTTTTTTAAGATATAATGATTGAATAATTGAAGATTAGGGAAAGGTATTATTCCCTAATAATCAGGGAAAGGTAATCTGATCCTTTGGACTGAACAGATTCCTGATAATTCAATAAAAAAAAATAAATAAATAAAATTTAAAAAAATGTTTATTAAATAAACCACAAAATTGTATCCAATACTGTCTCAACACTTTATTTCTTATTAGTCCAACTTTTCTTCTATTCCAGCCATCTTCAAGGACATCTTTAATACAAATCTTCTCCTCACATTAATTTATAATTTTAATTGCAGGCTATTCTGCCCAGGTCATTTTCTTATTTTAATTTCAAACCTCTTTATTTAAATTTTAAACTATTAACTTTTCTTTATCTTTATAAAATTATCCACAATATATAATACACCACCATATAACAAACTTGAAGATGGCTGGAATGGCCGAAACGTTGGACTAGTGAGAAATAAAGTGTTGAGACAGAATTGGATATAATTTTTGGTTTTATTTAATAAATTATATTTATATTACATAGTACATATTATATATTTCTAAGCAGGGGAGCCTGGTAAGTACTGCGTTAGTAAAAATACTAAATAGTTTGTTATATGGTGGTGTATTATATATTGTGGATAATTTTATAAAGATAAAGAAAAGTTAATAGTTTAAAATTTAAATAAAGAGGTTTGAAATTAAAATAAGAAAATGACCTGGGCAGAATAGCCTGCAATTAAAATTATAAATTAATGTGAGGAGAAGATTTGTATTAAAGATGTCCTTGAAGATGGCTGGAATAGCCGAAACGTTGGACTAATAAGAAATAAAGTGTTGAGACAGTATTGGATACAATTTTGTGGTTTATTTAATAAATAATTACCTTGTCTCAAAAAATTTTGAAATAATATTATTTATTTAAAAAAATGTTTAATTAGAAAAACCAGCAAAAATCTCAAACATTATGGTTCTCAGGCAAAAGCTACTATTTTTTTTTTAAACAAAGCAAAAATATAACGATTTCATGATGTTCAAAAACGTTTTATTAAATTTCTTATAATTGGTTAATAAAATGCAACACTACATGTATTCAAAAAACAGGTTTCAATCCTCACTGAAGTTCTCTCTCAATTTTCCAATAGTAATATAAAAATCTTAAATGATTTAAGTTAAGATTTATTTTCTACGATAAAAAAAAATCTACCTTTAACTGTCCATAGAATTCTTAAGAATTATTAATCCTTCCCTTTAATACCATGAGCACTTATTTATTAGTTGTTTTTGTTTTCTATATTCTGTAAAAAAGTAATTAAACTAAAAATCATTTGTTTTACTAATAAATTCAAAAGAAAAATCAAACAACTAAGTTTCAAGTTGTGTTCAATAATAAAACAACAGGTATAAATGAGTGTGAATGTAAATTATATTTTTCCCAAACCTTATTTTACATGTTTTACATTTTCTGCATTTTTTGTTGCAATACTTTGGGACCAATCTAAGGTATCTATAGATATCAGAAATTTAATTTTGTAGTAGAAGTTTCCACTTAGTGTTTTGATCCTTTAAAAGTCTAACTAATGTTTTGGTTTAGTCATTGTTACATGACTGATACCCTTCTTGGTATTTTACCCATCTCATGCTCATGTAGATCTGAGCCAGGTTTACCTCATTCTGTATTAAATTTCCATATTTTAAATTGGTAATTTTAATTTTTTTTATTTCTTAATTATTTCAGATATTTCTTAATTTCTATTATTTGGATTTTCTTTTTAGGAAATCTGGTAAGTCAACTTCAATAAAAATTTTTTGAGGTTAAAATACTTCCAGTTTGATGTAATTTATTTTAAATTAACATATTGTAGCACAATGTTTCGGGACTATTGTCTCATATTCATGTACTTTAATAACTAATTTTATCATGATGGAACATTATTTCTTGCAGTTTTATCTGGCCTTCAACTTCTAATATTTTCATCTGGTTTTCTCTTATTTCCATATCTTGTATGGAATGTCCATGAAATTGACTTACCATACTTCCTAAAAAGAAAATCCAGAACAGAGGAAGATATGGAAATGAGGGAAAACCATATGAAAAGATTAGAAGTTGAATACTAGATAAAACTGCAAGAAATAATGTTCCATCATGATAAAATTAGTTTATTAAAGTGCATGAATATGAGACAATAGTCCCGAAATGTGCTATAATATGTTAATTTAAAATAAATTACATCAAATTGGAAGTTATTTAACCACAACAAATTTGTATTGAAATTCTTAGTTTCTTCATTATAGAGATAGTTTCGTTCATTGTTATTTGCTTAATGAGCACAATAAAAAATTATCATTCCCTCTGTCCAGTTCATTCTATCTAAATTAAGTCATTTTCAAGAGACAAAAACATGAATTTCGAATAGTGTTTGCTTCAATGGCTGGCAGTTGGCTGGTATGGATTTTTGTTCTTTTATATAGAAGAGGTATACAGATAGATGTTAAAAGATCCATTGGGTGTCGAAACCCCCTCCCAATTTTTCAACTTTCCTGATAAGAAAATTAGCCAACTTCAGGTAGTGTTGGGAATCACTAATGATTCTTCTGGGTGAATCACTCGAGTGAACAATACTTTTAGAACAATCAATTCAATTCTGAGCCAGGATAGTATATTTATTTTAAAAATTGTATTTTGTGTCTTGGCATATGGTATTTTGCAGCTTTAGGTTACATACTGAAATTTTAGGAGGTTCATTGAAATAGATTGATCATTTATAAAACATTTGGTACTTCATAATGTCAATAGCAGCTTTCTTAGAGTTATCGTTTTATAAGTTAGAATTATATTTATTCAATTTTGAATTTTTACTGAAATGATTTTTATTTATAGAGATTTGGATCAAATATTATTTTTAAATGAAGAAACACACATTGAAGTTTTGAGGTAAGGACCGAATTACTAAGCCCTTGCAATTATATCATTTAAGATCTAATTTAGTTCTTTATTGATGCATAAATATTCCATTTATAGTGAAGACCTGAAATTCAGGTTGAAACATCGGCACAAATAAATATGTTTTTGTCTATTTGCTGACCTTCTCCTCGTAACAATATATCTATTCTGACCAAAACCTTCTCCATTTTTACATAGAGCCTTAAAAAGTTTTAAATGATATTAACTGCTATCTGCCACTCCAGAAAAAAAAAAAAATAGTCAAGGTTAAAAAACATAGATGTTTTTTCCGCTTTTTCCAGAGAAAAAAGGTTAATGCTATTTAAATCAGGTTAGATTGTTTACATTTCTGTAAGGACATTTATTAAATTGTCGAAAAATATATTAAAATAGGTGTTCATATTAAGAAATCAATCATTCTTTACACATCTATGTAATTTTATATCTGTAATAAATTTGAAATAATAAATTCATTCATTTTTTTAAGTTTGTGCCATCATTCCAAAAATACATATTGCACATTTTCCTATTAAGTACATCTCACATAGAACGTATTATACAATACATAGTTTCTGAAATTGGTCCTTGTGCGATAATATCTTGGTTGATTATACATTTATTAGTTATCAAATGAAATCTTTCTATTTTTAATAGATACTTGCATTCTTTTTCTTTACAGAAATATCTTGAATAAGAAACCTCAATATTTACAGTTTTATCCTTTTATGAATGAACATTATTTATTACTCAAATACAAGAACTATGAAGGAATAACTGAAGTAACTCCTGCACATAATTGGTTTATTATAGCTCGCTTGACATTGAATATTCACAGTACTAAAGTTAGTATTTTGTTTTTAAGTTTTTTAAGGGCTGAAGAGTTATTCACCCTTACAATTTATTTTGATAAATTTCATTTAATTTTTTATATTAGTCATTCCCAACTCATATGGAGAATAATTATAGGAGGAAGGTAATTATTCTCCTAAAAATGTATGACTGTTAACAGTAAAATAGTTTTTATTCATTAAATGACAATAATATTATTAAATATTAGCATGAATGACAATATAGGAGATAATTATTTGTTATATATAGGTTTTATCAGTAACCTGAAGATGAGGGATATTTCCCGAAACGTTGTTGCTGATTATATGAAATAAATTATTGCAGTTGAAAAAGGAAGAATTGTGTCATTCACCAAATCCAGTTTAAAATAATAAATATAAGTAAAAATATATATA
>NW_027107553.1:1094386-1095884 GCF_000696795.3 Halyomorpha halys | reverse complement strand
GTATATAATATATAAAATAAATACTGGTTGACGGTCCCGAAGAAAAGTTGATCCACTCGAATAGGTTAGAGGAAGATAGTTTGCGGTCAAGATGTCTAGGTCCCCGCTCCGTAGCTATAAACACCACTACAATTCTCAAACTGGTCTCAAGTTTGGTGGTCCCGCGTCTGTACTGGCTCATCAACAGTTGAAATGTACAAAAGCCAAGATGGCCATACAGGTACTCAGTCAGGGTTTGGTTGTTGTAATGAATTATACGAGCCGATTAATCAGCAACAACTGATATTTCAGTCAAAGACCAGAAACCATTACCATTTGTGCTGTATTCTTGGAGAAAGGTGAGTGCTGCAGCCAGTCTCTGTTTCTTATGGTCTTCTGTTAGGATTTTCGGAACCCACCTACCACAAAGTTTGTGGTAACCAAGCTTCTCCACCACAATTTGATAGACCAAACTCCGTAAAATTTGGGGAAAATGTTCTGACAGTTCTGTAATCGTGAAACTACGGTTTTCGTGAATTTTGTCATTGATTTGCATTGCTAGGTCATCATTCACAAGGCTAGGCCTACCTCTGTGGTCCTCGTCGTGAACACTGGTATGGCCATTTTAAAAATCCATGTACCATTGCTTCACTTGGCTTTAACTCACTATCCCCTGCCCGTAAACATCACAAAGCTGACAATAAATTTCAATTGGCCTGTTGTTTCAAGCCAACAAAAACTGAATCACAGACCGCACTTCACAAGTGGTGGAATTTTCTATTGCAGGACACATTTTGATGACTCACAGAGAGCAAAGTGAGGAACGCACATTCCTAACGCTAGAACAGCTGGATGCGTACTGAATGTAGGAATGTTTGGACACCAGGATGGTGGCTCTACCTCCACCCATCACCACAATAGGCCAAAACGTCTGTTACTTTCTGGACAGCCCTCGTAGATTACTACTGGACAACATTATTTGCAATTGTTGAACCAATATTAGCTATGAGACAAAAAATAATTTTTTTATTACAATTTCATCAAAACTAATTAGGAAAGTCAGTAGATAAACCAGATAGTTTGTTTTAATTACATTTGAATGTATGTCACATCCAGAATAAAACAGGAACAATTTAAAAACTATTTTGTTTTTTCTAATTTTTTTAAGAACAAACATTAGATGCAGGCTATGTTTTACATAAGACTGCTCACAATTGGAGGTTAACTATGTCTGATTAAAATTTCAAATTTGTTGTGTGTTTAAGGCTGTGCCATGTGGAATTTACGTTATAACTGAGTTTCCCAAAGCAGTGTTATATGTCATTGATACTGACAATTGTGAAAAACTATCACTACCACCTGGTTTAAGTGCCACCTTCCATCTGAAGAGAAATAAGGTATACCAAACCAATAAAAGAGAAAATTAGTTTATATTATTCATTTATTAATCTAACCAGCTGTTTATTTTTTAGTCTTATGTGATTGTTTTTCATTTTCTTACAAACATAATTATATATAT
>NW_027107553.1:1092651-1093116 GCF_000696795.3 Halyomorpha halys | reverse complement strand
AAGACCTTTGTGTATGGGTGGAAGGAGCCTGTGGGGAACACTCCTATTAGCCATCGAAAACACAAGGCGGGCAGCAGAGATATATATATATTGTAACATCCTCTTTTGAGTAAATAGTTTATTTTTATGTATAAAGTGTTTTTAATATGTTTTTATTTTATGTATCGTTTCACTATTGTTCATTTGCTTTGTTAAACCAAAAAGAAAGCTAACCAATTTGGTTCAATCAAATATGGAGTGGAAAAGATCATTATTCAAAACAAAGAAGATGGCAGGACAAGTGCTTTCGTTGAATTGCGGCCATGTTGAGCAGATTCAAATATTTTAAAAACTTTATTTTAACTTCCCATCATAATTGAAATTACAATACATTTTAGAAAAAAATAGAAGTCTAGAATAAGTATTAAAGAAAAATATTCATAAAGAAAATCAAATGCAAAAACTCAAAAACTGTTGTTCTACAAT
>NW_027107553.1:1071209-1091993 GCF_000696795.3 Halyomorpha halys | reverse complement strand
TTTGGAAAAATCCCTAACTGTTGTGCGACAATCGATGTTTACATGTAACCTTGAGGCAAGTTTTGGTTTTGGAGGGATCATTCGTTGTGTGGACGGGCAGGTGAAAGGATGTCTCCAGGATGAGGAGGTCCTCATGAATTTCTGTCCAGCAAGAGTAGGAAGCCATTTTGGACGCTAGGACAATAACATTAAGAACAAAGAAGATACCAGGAATCAACGAAAGAAGGTCGTGAACTTGGTTAGTTTTGTATGCATAAAAATAGATACATGTGTAAAATAGATTTTAATTTAATTAATTGTAATTATTGTAAATGCCTGTTTCTGATTGCCTAGCAACCCGCCCTGAGATTAAGAGTCCTTTTATAAAATAAAATACTATTATCTATTTAGTATTAAAGTTCTTAATTTGAACCCAAATCATCTCTTATATTTGCAAAAAGTTATAAAACGAGCAAAAATTCTTTTTATTTTAATTTAATATTTTTTAAAATTATTACAATATATGTATATATGTATATGAGGAAAAGATGGATGGGGGTTTGGTTGATTTAAACGTCGTACTTATAGGAGAAATAAAAGGTTTTGAGACTATAATGGATAGAATTTAAATTATTTATTTTAAAAAAATTTACCAGTCTCAAGAAAATGTTAAGATTATAAATTAAATAAGAAAATATAGTTAGTAAATATATGTACATATCAGTGAAAATAAAATGTGTAATTAATGTAATATGTATGTAAAATAATTGAATGAAAGAAATAAAATATAAGCCAAAAGAAGTGATTTGTAAATATGGCAATAATTATCTGTGGTGAACATAACTTAATAACATGGGAATATGTTAGGTATAAGTTTTGTTTATCCGTTTTTAAATTGATAGAAGGTTCTAGCTGAATATAAAAGCTTTAAGTTTAAATCTTTTGTAATGGTTGCAGCCTGTGGTAAGTACAGAAGTTTCTTCAAAATGAAAAGAGTTGTTCAAAGATAAGGAGTGTTCTAAAAGTTTTTAAGAAGGAGAATTATGGGAGGAGAAAGAATATTTGTTGGATGATATGGTCTTTTAGGAGGTTTTTTGTTTCACCGATATAAGGGAGATGAATTACAATTGGAAGTGTAGTAAAGAGTGGAGATTTTAATTTTATAAAGATTGGCATCAGAGAGGGAAAAGCAATAGGCAAGGATATTTGCGATGTTAATTTTTTTGTGGTAAGTGTTGGTAGTGGTAGTTGGAAAATTTGCCTGAGTAAGTTGGTTTAGTGTACCAGTCAGTGTATATGGTGTCTGGGTTTTTTATTATGAGGAGGTCAAAGAAAAGAGGGAGTGATTATTTTCAAGTTCTACAGTGAAGTTAAGGCAAGGGTGGTAAGAATTAAAGGCAGATAAATTATCAGGATTCAGGAGGAGGAGGAGGTCATCTACATATGTTTTAATAAGGATTATATCAATTGGACTGGATAATGGAATCAAGCAAATAATTAAGGACAATTGATGAAGAAGATGGTCGGGGTGCGGTCAAAAGGAAATTAAAAATAGTTAACTATTATTATTATTATGGCACTACGGTCCTGAAAGAACCTGGGCCTCCTTCACAACAGCCAACCAATCTACATGGTCTCTATCCTGGCCTGTATTTTGCTCTCTACTTTGTTATAATCTGTAACCAGGCTTCCTGGGTACTTAAACTGGTATACAGAACTAAAACTGTGGTCTCTGAACTTCACTTTGCTATTCTCTTCCTTATCCTTTCTTGAGCTTTTTATGTACACCATCTTGGTGGCAGATTGGGTGGCAGGGACTACGCGTGTAGAGCGCTCAAGGGTTACAAGCGAGGCTAGCTCTGAGGAAGAAACCAAGGCTTGAGGTGCAGGGAGTTCCTCACTCATGGACTTCAGCGGAACTGGTGAGATTTTTATGGGGCAGAATACCTGAGCAGCCAGACTCTATTCCACTGATCATCGATGACCTTCGGCCACTTTTCTCCTCAGTGGCTAGAAATGGGTTGAGCAAGAATTGGGTGTTGGAAGTTCACCCAACCGTTCGGTTCCTGCTCTTAGAAATGGAAAGCATAAATGGAGGATGGTGGAACATGTCTTTTAAAGACTACCTTGACGTCTCCTGATGCAGTAGATGTCAGGGCTACGGCCATACTAAAGCCACATGCACAGTAGATGCTGTTGTCTGCATCTGGTGTGCCACGAGTGGTCACATGATGAAGGAATGTCCAAAGAAAAAAGAACTGGATGGTCCGCTGTGCATTAATTGTCAATGAGCGAACACTCCTATTAGCCATCGAAAACACAAGGCGGGCAGCAGAGATTGTCCTGTGCAGTTAAAGTGGGCTAATGAGGCAGCAAAAAGGACTTTTTATGAGTAGCATTAACATTCTCCAGCTCAACATGGGCCGCCGGCGCTTAGTGGCAGATGAACTACGCACTCTCTCACAGTGTTACGATATTATGGCGATCCAGGAACCGAGCTGCCGTGGAAACTTGGTCACGGGGTTTGGGCTCACTTCAAGGGTTATAGCCCTGAGGAGTAGAGAGAGGAGGCCCAGGGCTGCTATAGTAGTTAATAATCCGAACCTCGATGTGATGGATCTGGGGGAATATATCACGGTAGATTCCATAGCATGCTATGTCAGGTGTGTCACCTTTACGCTGGTATCGGCTTACCTACCAAATGGAAATAATATTGACGATGACATAGCTACCTTGGAGATGGTTACTGCTAGCTCTAGAAGCGTAATAATCTGCTCCGACACAAACTCCTGGAACACAATATGGGGATCCAGTTGAACAAATAGAAGAGGTGCTAAGCTTGAAGAGTTTATTGCGAGGAGCCAACTAGTAGTATTGAATGAAACTTCTGCCATCCCTACATTTTCTTGTGTAAGGGGGCAGAGTTGAATTGATGTGACGCTGGCCTCTCCTGTAATAGCGAACCGAATTATTGATTGGGTTCCCTTATCTGAGACGAGTTCCGACCATCGAGCTATAGCTTTCAAGCTTGCAGATGGTCCCGAAAGTTTCCACAGCATTGAGAAGGGGTACATAATCCGAGGAGAAAATTGAAATGCTTTCCGGTCTACGCTGGAGGGAAAATAAGTCGACGAGGAATGGGATGCAGTAGGAACGGTCCAACCTGATGACTTAGACTACCGAGTGACCAGAATCACAGACATTATTCGTGACACGGCTGAGGTGTCTCTCCGGCACCGGAAGGCAAGGGCTCGACCTGACCCATGGTGGACGCCGGCCTTAATTACCATGAAAAGAGAGCTATACAAGGCCCGGCGGTCATACCAGAGGTGTACTTGTGATGAACAGCGCACTGCCCTCCGTGACAAGTACAGATCTAAGGCCAGGGCATATCAAAACCAGGTGCGGTCACGTAAGCGGAAATCTTGGGATGAATTTATTGTTGATGAGTCATCTAAGAATCCCTGGGGTATACCATATAGGGTGGTGTTAGGTAAGCTGACCCCAATGCAGGTAAGAAAGAAAACTACTCGTACTACAAGACCTTTGTGTATGGGTGGAAGGAGCCTGTGGGCTCTACTCACTTTTCCCTGGGTAGGAGAGAATAAGCTACACCAGCAAGGCCTCAGTAGAAGAGCAACATTTATTTTGTACCAAGAGCAGGCTGTATGCACAGCTATGTAATGTTTGCCATTTGCAGCAATGAGTTGTACCTACTGGTGCAAACACCCGTACTGTCTAATAGACAGGGTAGGGTGATAAATAAATAATAATGTACACCGTCTTGTCTTCATTCACCTTAAGGCCCAATTCATATGCTGCTCCTTTTCGAATTCCTGGAATGTTCCTTTTAATGCCTAATAGTTCCTTTCTGTCCACACTGTCATAAGCTTGTTTAAAGTCCACGAATAGCAGATGTAGGTCTATGTTATATTCATCGGACTTTTCCATTGCCTGCCTCAAGGTGAATATCTGGTCAAGCAGACCGGAACCCTCCCTGATATTCTCCTATAATATTTTCTGTGAAATTGGACACTCTTTTATGTAGAAGCACTGCCAGTATTTTATAGGTTGTGCTTAGTAGAGCAATGTCTCTATAATTATCACATGTCATTGTTACAGGACATATTGCTGCTCTTGTCCAATCTTCTGGCATTTTTTCTTCCGTCCATATCTCCCAAATCAAATCATAAATTGCTTCCCACAAATTACTGCCACCATATTTCATCATCTCTGGAGTTATCTCATCAAGACCTGGTGACTTATGGTTCTTCAATGATTTAATAATTTCTTCTTTCTCAGGAGCTTCCACTTCTTCTTCACCGTCCTGCGCCTTACCCAGGAGTTCATCTAGATTGAAGCTTTCTTAAAATCTTTTCTCGGTGGCTCTTGTGTTAAGCTATTCATAGTACTAAAGTACTGGCTCCACCTTTCAAGAATTGACGTCTTTTCCCCAATCAGCTTCTTTCTCTTTACATAATCCAGTGTTGGCTTGGAATCCATTTTTTATTTCTTTTACACCCTTATGAAACTTTCTGGATTATTTTTTCTCCCAGATTCTTGCAACTTTTTAAGATTTTCCTTTTCCTATGCTTTCTTCTTCTACCTACATAGTTTTTTGGCTTCTCTCCTCTTTGTCATAAATTCTTGTACATTCCTCTGGTCTTTCTTCCAAAGCTATCCTACACTCTTCGTCAAATCATTCATTTTTGGGAGCTGGTTCTTTCTTCCCTAGTACATCAATTGCACTTTCTATTACAACAACATTTTTAAATCTTTTCCATCTATCATTTATAGTTGTATTATGTACTATGTCATTTTCTCTCAGTCATTCCCTTATTTTGTTTTTGAATCCTTCTGCTACTTCACTCTCGAGCAGCTTTTCTGAGTTGTGGGTATTTACTTTAAAGTGTGACTTCTCATAGCCAGCTTTTTGTCGATACCATCAGTCTTTTACTATGTGGTGATCCGTATCGCAGTCCACTCCTCTAAACGATCTTACATTTCTGATATCTGATGCATGTCTTACCTCTCATTCTCTGCCAATAGTAGGTTTGAATGCCACTTCTTTACCTATCATACCTTTCTTCTTTACCGTAGGATTCAAGTCACCTATGATAATTTTTACATTGTTTCTAGGGATTAAGTCATATTCTCTTTCCAATGTTTCATAGAAAATATCCTTCTCCTCCTCTTCCCTGTCTTCTGTAGGCGCATGTACACACATAATCGTGATTTCGAAAAACCTTCCTCTAAGTCGCACTGTAAAAATTCTTTCATTGATCAGTTTATGCTGTATTATTATGTGTTTAATAGATTTTCTTATCATGAAGCCTGTCCCACATACATTTGCATCGTTGTCACATTTCTCCAACGTATCTCACGTGGAGCAACTACCTTAACTTGATATTTATCAAGCTCAATTTCTAATCTCTTGCTTGAACCTGGTTGGTTTAATCCTCTAACATTCCAAGAAGCAATATCAAGTCCATATTTTTATGCCGGGATTGTGAGACTGTCTGTATATCCAAGGCTGTATGTTGTTTTCTGAACTTGTGAGTTTTTTCCGGCTGGTGGGTAGTACCCACCGAACCAACCCTCCTCCTTTATTCGGGCTTGGAACAGGCAACTAACTCCTAGGGAGCCAGCAGGCGGAGTATAATAGTTAACTATTATGCAAACTAATAAATAGTTGTTAACTATTTTTTACTTTTTTGTTTCCATTTGACTGCACCTCCGACCATCTTCTTCATAATTTGAAATAATACCGTCAATCATTTATATATACATTAAGGAAAATGTTTGAAACATCAGAGCCGGAGGATTCCCATCGCCAGTCCTGAAATTAGTTCAAAGAACTAATGATGGAAGGTTTGATAACCAGATTTACAACAGAGTAGAATGGATTCGAGGTAAGAGAAACGGTTAAGAGAAGTCTAGAATGCAATGGATGACCAGCTGTTTTCTATCATAGGGAGGGCTTTTTCTATTTGCCTTATCATGAGATGAGGTATATGATATGGGATCAGTGTAAAGAAGGAATAGGATCCTTAAGATATGAGTAGATTTTAGACAGTTTGTTATGAGATTTGAAAGCTATTCAATGGTTGCAAATAAAGGAAATGTAAGAATTTTTGGATGTTATCTGAAAGAGAGGGGATGTATGGTAATGACCTGTATAAGGGGATAGAGAGGGGTTATGAAGAACTAGTTGAAGTAGTGAGACGATTTTTGTAGTTGCTGATAAGTTTATTAATGATATTTTAACTAATAACTTTCCTCCCATATCATTAATAAACTTATCAACAACTACAAAAATTGTCTCACTACTTCAATTAGTTCTTCACAATCCCTTTCCATTTCTATATATAGGTCACTACCATATATCCTCTCTCTCCCTATCAGATAACACCCAAATATTCTAACATTCCGCTATACTAACCATTAAAATTCTTTCAGATCCTATTACAAACTATCTAAAATCTACTCCCATCTTAATGATTCTTTCCTCTTTTACACCATTCCCATGTCGTATAGTGCATCCCTTTATCCATTCCTGGTTGTGATTCCTCTTATATTGGTTAAATCAAAAACCTCCTAAAAGACAGCATCACCCAACATAAATATTCTGTCTCCTCCCATAATTCTTCTTCTTTAAAACTTTCGGAACACTCCATCTCTCCTTTGATTTTGAGAAAACTTTTATACTTTACTTCAGTCTACAACAATGACAAAAGACTCATCTCTAAAATCTTTTATATCCTACTAGAACCTTCTTCCATCAATTTAAAAACCAATAAACAAAACTTATCCCTAGCATATTCCCAAATACTTAATTTATTAAAACAGTATTAATGTTATATTTTTTTCCCCTACATATTTTATGTTCTTTTATTTTTCAAATTATTTGTTACCACCTTTTATATATCTTACTTTTATCTGTCTAAGTAATGTAACTTTTAAACACTATCTTGACTTTTAATTGTTAGCCGATCCTTTTTTTTCCTCATCTTTCTTTTTACACCCTTTCTCCATTCTCTAATCTGTTCTTATTTTTTCTTCCTTACCCAGGTTATTAAGTTATGTTCACAACATCTAATTATTGTCATATTTACTAATTATTCACATATATTTACATATTTAATTATTTACATATATGTTTTCCCACTTTTTTTATAATTTTAATTTTCACTTACAAGATGTATATTCATACATATATTGTTTTCTTGTTCTTTCCTATTTCTTAAATTTAATATCACTTAATCTCATAAAGCCTTTATATTCTTATAATGTATTATACTTAGACTTTTTTTTTTCAACACTATTTATTTAGCTATATTATCTGTTATTTTCTTTTTATCTAATTATTCTTTAATTCCTTTTATTCATTACGGTTGTTATCTTGTTTTTTGTTCCTAACCCCCCGATGAAGGCCTGAAATTCTGGCTGCAATGTTGGCCTTAATAAATAGGTCCTTACTTATTTGAGTTCTTTACTGACTTCACCCCCAAACATTTTCTCCTCATATTTAATCATATTTTCCTGTACGAAATAGTATAAAAATCAGCTGTTTGGTTGAAAAAATATAACATTGAACTAGTTTCCTAAATAGAAACTGTATGGTAAATAATGAAAAGGTAGTCGATATAAATGATAAAGTTGAGTTGAATCATTAGTCTTTTGCTATATTTTTTCCCCCTTTCTTCTCTTCCATTGTATAATAACTGTGAGAAAGGAGTTTATTGATTTTACAAACATGTTGCATCTTGTAAGAAAAATATTAGTTAATATACATTTTCAAAAAATTTTTAGACATACATATATTATAGAAAAAAAAAAGGAAATATACAGTAAATATATAAATATATAGAGTAAATAAAAAAAAAAAAAGTATATATAATAAAATAAAGAGAATATAAAATTATAATGAATATTACTCAAGATTGTACACAAGACAATTCATATGTTATTTAACCGAGTTTGGAAGATATAGATTTAGCTCATGATTATTTAGTACAAACACTTTTTTTAAAATGGTGTTCGCTAGATCTGGAATTCTATGACTCATCTCTTAACAGTAGTGCCACTGTATACAAGTTTGACAATTTAAATGAAAACTAATATGGATTATAAATAATAGGAGGAAAAAATCAAAAGCACTAATTTTCATGTTCTTTTTATTAGATGTGCTGATGTTTACAACATTATAAATAGTTTTGTTTAAATATAATAAACTGTATTCAATTTGTCTCAAAATAATCTATATTTCTTTATCAGTCCAATGTTTCAGCTAATTCAGCCATCCTCAAGGACAATCATAATTACAAATTTAAAGCCATATCAATTTGTTGTTTGTAATAAGGTTGTACCTTGTCACAATCTGGTTGTGATAAAGAATAATAAGTGTAATTTGACTGTGATTAAAAGTTTTAATGCTATGTGAAGAATTAACAACATATGGTAATTTTGGACTGAAATTATTGACCTGGGCCTGGAATTGGGAATAGTCTGCAGAAAGTTTTGTAAAATTGATGTGGTTATAAATTTATATTTAAATTTGTCCTTGAGGATGGCCAAATTGGCCAAAAAGTTGGACTTACAAAGAAATACAGATTGTTTTGAGACTTAAATTGGATAAAATTTATTTTATTTAAACAATAATAAACAGTCTCGAGAAAGTGAAAAGATTATATATATATTATAAATAGTATATGATATTAAATTACTATTAATCATATTATTCAACTCTTACACAGTTTTCATAAAATACCTGTCTTCCAGATTGGTTATACTATTTTGTTGTGTGGTTATGCTACCCCAGATATGATTGCTGAAGAATTGTCTCTGGCCTGGAAGATTCGAGTTTTAGGCATAGATAGTGGAAACACTTTACACCAGTGTGATTCTATTAATCCATATTATTGTCAGGAAAGAGAATCTTTTGAAGCTAGTCTGCACATTCAAAATATTACTGGTTATTATCTCCCAAATACTAAAAATATCATTGGAAGGTAATACATATTAGTGTATAATTGATTAATATAATTTAGCAAAGAGCATGTATTACTGCATCCACTAAAGATTCTTAGGTTTTATTGTATTTTTGTTAACTTTTTAAAGATATTAATGATAAAGAATATATTAGCATTGAGATTACTTTTTGGATTTGAAATTTAGAAATTTTGAAATTATGTTGGATAGATTCATCATTACCATTTCAAAGAGTATGCTTGCTACATTGTACCTCTCTGTTTCTAATGAAGAAGTTGAAATTTGTCTCACCCTTAATGGTGCTAATGATGAAACCATCATCAAAGCTGAAGGAAAGGGATCTATTTTTGTGCCTGTTGTTCTTCTTGATTTAAATTATGGTGGTAAGTGTAAATGGTTCAGCCAACTATAAGTGTTCTTGTCCAAAAACAGTGCTCAGTCTATTACAATGTTCCTTTGTTTTGATTTTCTTCCTCCTTTTATATATTCTCTGGTATAGGAGTAAGAAAAACGAAACAAAGTAATTTAGTCTCTATTATGGTAGTGCTAAAAATCTAGGTTTTTGTGAAAACCTAGAAAGATATTAAAGTAAATTATTCTTTGAAAATTGTATCCATTAGTTGGTAGGAATTCTGATTTTGAATTTATCTCCCTCGGTTATACATTTTGGTGTTATTTTAAAGGACCTTTCATCGTTCTGGTTCACTATGTTCTGGTCATGTTCACTATGCTCGTTCTGGTTACTGGTTAATTAGTCCAAGAGCCAAAAATTGTATGACTTTATTCTAGTACCACAGTATTTTATTTGGGTAGTTAAATGAGAAAAAGTTAGTCATTGAAGTAAGATGAGGTGGCAGATGTGATCAAAGGGACCAAAACCCTGTCATTTGTCTAGTTTTGATATATGGGTCATTCTTTGAAAAGATTTAGTTTTTTATAATATTCTTTATTTATCCTGGGACTAGTCCCATTAGAATAATATTACAGACATCGAAAATAGGCTGTAGTGCCTTGCAGTATAATACAAAATAAGATTAAAAATGAAATTATAAAACATCATAAAATATAATAATAATAATAATACTTTATTTATT
Source organism: Halyomorpha halys (assembly GCF_000696795.3). Taxonomy (NCBI): domain Eukaryota; kingdom Metazoa; phylum Arthropoda; class Insecta; order Hemiptera; family Pentatomidae; genus Halyomorpha; species Halyomorpha halys. The sequence continues at coordinate 1,081,929 of NW_027107553.1, read as the reverse complement.
CTGGGTCGAGTCCCTTTAGAATAATACAGAGAAATCAATAGATGAGGTCTGAGGAGCCTTAGAAATACTTAAACAAAAAATACAAAATATATAAACAGTCATTATAAAAAAATAATTATAGGTTACTTTCTCACTTTTATCAGTTGAATAATAAAAAAAAAAAAAAAAATGAATAAATAAAAAAGAGAAAAGAAAACGATGTAAAATAATTAAGAATGATGAGTAGTTTACATACAATTTTATGAGGTCTGAATGGATAGGAAATGATTGAACAGGCGGGATTTAAAGGTAGGGAGGGTATTGGAGCGATGGTTGTTGGAAGGGATGGAGTTTCATAAGGATGAGGCTCGGATAATGAACGATCTATTGAAAGCAATGGTTCTATGGGCCCTTGTGTATAAATCTGAAGACGATATTGCGGGAACGTATAGAGGATTTGAATTGAAGGAGCTCAGAGATGTATGATGGAAGGCGGTATAGGATGACTTGGAAGATGAAGGAAGTAAATAAATACGACGGTAGGTAAGGTGGTATAAAGCCACTTCAACTCGCATAAAAACGGGAAACAGAGGTGTCCCTTGGAATCCCAAAGATGTATCGTAAACAGCAATTAATCAAACGTTTTAATTTCGCATCGAGATCCCCAGAGACGCCCCCATATACTGTACAGCAATAGTCAAAGTGGGGAAATATTAGAGAAGTGACCAGAAGCCTATGAGTTTCAAATGGAAATAAGTGGCGGAGGTAATTTAAACGTTTTAAAGTTAAAAAGGTACGGCAGGAGATATTGGATACATGGTTTTTCCAGGAAAGTGTTTGATCAAAGGTTATTCCCAGGGTTTTGATGGTGTGGTAAAATTTGATGGGACTATCATGTAGGAACATAGTTGGAATATTAGGAACAGTTTTAAGGAGATGATTGGAGCCTATTAAGATTGCCTTCGTCTTCTCCGCATTTAGCTTCAACTTGTTAGCTCATGCACATTCGCAAATCCCATCTAAATCTTCTTGAAGTTTCTCTGTCGCTGGTAATAGGTCAGAAGGCGGGAAGTACAGGTATATTTGGAAATCATCTGCATAGATGTAGTATTGCGAGTTATGGATCTGGAGGGAAAGGTCATTAATGTAAATAGCAAACAGAGTAAAAAAATACTTAAAATTATAAATTGTAGAAGAAAAAAAAATTAAACAATTTGATGATTTGTGCTTGTTTCATGATGAATATCATGTATTTTTTTTTCTTTCAGACTATACTATTTGGAACAAAAACATATTATTGATGTTTGATGAATTAGAGCATAATAAAAATTCTTCTATTGAGATAAATGGTTGAAAGTTTGTTATATTGTTAAAAATTGGATTTCAGGCTCTAAATTGTCAATAAGCTTCTTTTTGTTTTATTGTAATTTATTATTGGAGAAGATAAAGCATCTTTCATTAAGAATATTTTCCTGGGCTAACATCATATGTGTTTAGTGGTTATGTAAACAACTGATGCCATAACTTCTGTTACTTATTTCAATAGAAAGTAATCTTTACACTACTATTTCTATATGAACTGAATAAAACTTAGAAATAAAAAAACTTATTTAAGTTATTAATTATGAATTTAATAAATTAAATTTATTATCCTCTAATTAATTAGCCCTTCAAACCTTTGGAAAAAAGTTTAAACCTTCCTGGATAGATTACAGTTTGCACAAACTGCTTCTGCCACCATCGTAGCTGCTCTGAAGAAGGACGGCATCAAGGTTAATCTGTCGAAGACGGATGCCAATGTCATGTCCTTCCAGAAGGGCAAGAAGAGCAGGCTACCCCAGCAGTTCGTTGTAGATGGTGAGGGCCAGAAACTCTCTAACAGCATCCTCTACCTCGGCGTGACTCTTGACAGGCATCTCACCTTCTCCAGTCACATCGGGAGAGACTTAAGCTGACCCAACAGAAGTTGTATAGGCTTTATTACTCACTTCACAGCAGATCTCGCTCCGACTCAAGCTGAAGATCTACAAGGCCATCATATACCCGACTCTGCTCTATGGTGCACCACTCATGTGACACCTCTACACGTTAACCAAACTGTAGAGCTTCCAGAATTCCATCCTTCGGCGAATAGTCAGAGGAACCACACTCCAGCAGGCCAGGAATAGAGTAATCAGTGAGGAGCCCCAACTCCCTTCTGTGCCGGAATTCATAGGCTGAAGGCACATCAAATTCTTTGATGGGCTGAAAGCCTCTGCCAATCCACTATTCTGAGAGATCGCCCCTCCACTGAGACTGGAAGGTGGCAAAGCACAATCCCCTTGGTCGACGTCTTCACCGAGGGAAGGACTTCTGGCTCTGCAGCCTAAAGGCACCCACATCTCAACACCACCAGCCAATGGTCCCTCCCCATTCTCTGTTAGCCCCCGGCTATCATGCCACTTATATACAAACCACCTTCAGCGGACAATATTTTCTTCATCTTATAATACCATCAGGCAAAACAAGATAAAATGTAAATATGTGTATATATAATTTTCCTAGGTTAAGTAAAATGTATAAAATTGTAATTGATTGAAAACTAATAAATAGGAGGTTAGAAAAAAAAAAAAAGGCACATAGAGGAGGCCCCACACATCCGAATATTTTCTAGTAGGACCATATAGAATGAACAGCTCACAATAACGAGATAAGTATTGCATTGTAACCTTAAAGTACCACAGGTAGAAAAAAGTAATACTCAACCTGATTTATGTTTTCTATACATAAAGCAACCACTAATTTATTGTTTTTTAAATTCTGTTTTAGAGGGATCGGGAAAAAAAAATGAAAGGCACCCATTCTCTGTGAGTTCTCCAACAAACATGCCATCAATGTATAAATTGTCTTCAGTGGACCCTGTATTCCCATCTTAAAATGCCATGCGGCAAGACAATAAAATGTTTTTTAGTATATATATTTATTAGGTTAAGCCAATTGTATATATGTATTTGATGTAAATAAAGCTTTAGGAGGTAAGAAAAAAAATCCGAGAACTTAAGATATGGAGTAATTTTTGTTTTCAAATTTTTTTTTTTATTTTTTGCTCATCTTCCATTTTTTTCCTCTCATTTTCTGTAAATAATGGCTGCCAACGGGATCGTCAGACAAGTGGCCTTGAACTTGGAAGCTTTATATAAAAACGTGATTGAGAACGCACCTCCCCCAGAGGTGATTCCTCCACCCTGGAGATTGCCTCTCTATTTGTAGTCTCTATAGTGGAAGCCCATGCTAGAGAGACACTAGAGTGGATAAAAGTACTCATGGCAACCTCCCAAGACTTGTGGAAGGTTGTTTATGTTCGAGGTTTACCGGGAAAACGGGAGAACTGGACCACTTCATGAAAGGGGATGACGGACTGAGTCGGTCGAATTAAGACAAAGTCAATCGGCAGCGAGGATGCGGAGGCTTAAAAAGTATCTGCCATCTGCAGAGTGAAGAGGAGTATCCTCAATCAGATTCAGATGGACCAAGAGATCCCTTAGGGAGTTATCAAGGAAAGATTAAAGAAGGCATCCGGAGGAGGATGGCGGGAGAACATACTTATAATGATCAGGGAGAAAGAGAACAGTCTAGTGGGCAGTATGCCGCGGAACTCCTGGTATGCTACAAGAGAATCGCAGATAAACTCAGCGAGATGATGGAAACAATCCATCCAGCTACAGGGTCGGATGCCATTCCTATCCATAGTACAAAGATTGAGTTTGGGAAGAAAGAGGGATTTCCGAGAGAGCGCTCGTTTCTGGAAATTGCTCAAGATTTCATTGATAAAAGCGCTAGAGAGGTTGAGGCCCGAATGGAAGTAGAAGATTCTGGTTGGACTCGGTTAGAATATCAGCTGATCGAACATGTGTATATTATAATAATATGCTCTTTTATGAGTAAATCGTTATTTTTTATATATGACTGATTTTTAGTATAATATCCTCTTTTAAGAGTAAATAGTTATTTTCTATATATAGATGATTGTTAGTAGGTTTTATGTGATTTATCATTTCAACATGTTTATTCGCAGTATTAAACCTAAAAGCAAACTAACCAATTTTCATCCTCTATAATAAATAATCATAATAATAATCGTCTATAATTCAAAAGTTATCGTGCAAAGATGGCGGCGCGAGTCCTGCAAAAAGTTCGTTAAATCGCGGCCATGTTGAGCAGATTCAAATATTTTAAAAACTTTATTTTAACTTCCCATCATAATTGTAGTTAAAATAAATTTAAGAAAAACTAGAAGTTAAGAACAAATATTAAAGTAAATTATAAGAAAAAAATAAAAACCGTAGTGCTATAATCGATGTTGAGAACAAACATCTAGAGAAGAGGAAGAAAGAAAACTTGGTTTTTGAACATTCGTTGCCTAGGAATAATGTTTTCTGAATGAGGAGGTCCTCATCATCTCTTGTCCAGCTCAAGGGTCGACATCTTGAAAAAGGAGACATCAGAGAGTCACCCACGAAGAAAAAAGGATTCTTTCTCACTTCGGTGGATTGTGAGTAAAAAACTTTTAGACGACCAAGGTTTTGTTTTGTTAGTGTTTATTTGCTTAAAGATTGTTTACAGCAATTGTTGGTTTGTTAAATAAGAAGACAAAGAAAATCATCAAAAGAAGATTATATGAAATTGGTTATTTTTTACCTAAATTTAAATATATTGTAAAAAGAGATATTAAATTAAATTAAGTGTTATTAAAAATTAGTGTCTGTTTCTGATTGCCTAGAAACCCACCCTGAGACTAAAATCTATAATATTATATATAATAAAAGATAAATATATCTATTTAATATTTAATCTTTTTATTTGACTTTATCCTCTTCAAATCTATACTTTAGATATGAGAATAAGTAAAAACTATTAATTTTCCTTTTCATTAATTTTAAATATTACAATATGTAGAGGTATTGAACTCAATAAAAGGGCAGTCTTGTTTACTCATTCAGAGAGTGTTATTCCGCTAACCTTTTCCGTTTTTTTAATTATTTTTTTCTAAGCAACACTTAACTTATGTTTATATCATTACATTATAATGATATGATCCATATTATATAATAATGATAGTGAATTTTTTAGTAAATTCTCCTGAAAATGAAGAAATGCATCTCTTTTTTGGTACAATTTACTTGATTGGTCCATGGATATTAACAAGCACAGAATTAGCATTTGCTAAAGTTATAAGAAGTTCTTCAAAAAAAGATATTATTTGTTAGTAACATTTATTTTACAATTTAAATTATCTTTTATTCATCAGTGAATTTAGATTTTTTTAAAATTTTCAGCTTTAGGAGCTTTATATAACGAACTAGCTGATGAAACCAAAGCTGAAGTTGGAAATGAAATGTTAGAAGATAAAATCGAAAAAGATCAAGAAAAAGCAAGTATTCCAAAAAGTATTCATACCTTAGGGAGTGAAAAACCTGCCAGTGAAATCCCATCATCTCCGAACCCTATTGCAGCCAGCAGTTCTTACAGTTACTGCGGTTATGACAGTTCTCATACTGAGAGTAAGGATAGTACTTGCAAAGTAGAAAGTTCCTCTTCGAGCATTGGATCTGATGAGGACAGTATAGAGAGCAGTAGTGATTCATCAACTTCCTTCGAAAGTGTTCATAATGTCAGTAGCGGAAAAATGATTGGAGTAAGCAATGAAAGTTCAGGTATTTTGGAAAGCACTTTGCACAGTAGCTCAGAAAGGAGTGTTACAAAAAAAAAATATTTGAGAATTGTAGAAGATCCTTTTGGTCTGTGTGGTGCTGGTCCACACTGGGTACTATCTTTTATAGTTGACAGCCATTTCGTAAGTAGTCTTGTAAATGTATATATAATTAACAATTTTTCCCATCTTGTTTCCTTGTAGTCCTCTTTCATTTATTTCAACTTCAATCTTACTTTTATTCTAGCTACTGTTCCCAATCATAAAAAACACCTCATCTCTGAATCCATATATATATCAGTTTACTACATAAATCTGTCAATCATAAAGTGGATAAAGTCGGCATTTCCCTTACACACTGACACATCTTAAGCCTTATTAAACCTCCATAATTTTTCTTTCACTCTATGATTTGCATTTCAGAAGTTAATTTTCCTCCCATTTCCTCCAACTGTTTTTAATTAGTTTTTTCGACCCTCCCCCTCTATCGTAAGATCTTTCCTGAGTAGAAAGAAAAACTGTTTCTTGATTTTTATAAACTTAATGAAACTGAAAGTTCATACATTCTGGGCCACATTCAAATTCCAAATATTTATAGGAGACGCAAAGGAAAGTACGGTGACCCTTCTCAATGTAGGCGTCAAATCAAGTTTTCGAACATTGTAAAAAATGGTTATGGTGAAAATGTCAGTTTTTTTTTTTGGAACCCAAGAGAAAAAAAATAAAAATCTTATTTGATAGATGATTTCTTTCTAGAAACATGCTATAATTTGTAAGGTAACATTGTTGAGTTGACATCTTTATGGATCCAAGATCACAACCACACCTTTGAAGGGACAAGATTAATATACGTGGATTCTTCCATAAAAAAAGTAAGATTTAGTGAGCAAAATTATTTTTCATATACTTATCTCTAAAAATAATGGGGGCAACAAAGAAAAAAGAACTTGTTTTAGATTCCATTCTTCCTATTATAATTTACACTTTGCCACTTTAATAACCTTTGAATGTTTGTTGAAAATCAAAGAAGAGAACAGTAGACGGTACAATAAACAGTAGAAGAGGTTGTAAATATTTTTTGTATTTATTGTATGTACAATAATTAAGTTTATACTCGATTTTCTAAAATCTTTTGTGATTATAGTTAGTAAAAATTTAAAAAGTGATGATTGACTTTTATGAAGTGGCAATAAAATGGTGGGGATTTGAATGCGAAATTACGTATCTTTTTTTTACCCATTGTTTCCGAATGGGCATTATATGTATGTATGTGTGTAATGGGATGAGATCTGCTCTCCCCTTGGCAAAATTCTGCCTACAGCCATGAATATTGGGTCTTATCCCACGTAGAATCCAAACCTTCCAAGAGGGGGGATAATTTTTACCAAGACGGTCGTGGAAAACATCCTAACAGCAATCAACACAAGGCAAAACTTGTTTTTCGATAATGATGGAAATTTGGTACGTGAAAACATAACAGTTTCCCAAACATAAAGCCATTACAGCAGGAGGAAGATTACGGGGGAATTTTTATCCCCTGATTTAAACTTTAGTACAACGTACCTAATTTTCAAGGAGAAGTACCCTCAACACAAGATCTCTTAGAAATACTATTCAACCGTTTTTAAAAAATATTTCCTGAAATTGAAAATTGACACCATCTTTGTTGATTCATGTAAACCATGCGACCAGCTTCATGCTATTATTTCGAACTCCACACACCTTTAACGAGAAGAAGCCTTATCATCATTGGAAACACCATACAAAAACTGAAAAAACGCAGTATTTATTGAAAAAGATCTCAATTGTTCGCAAATTCCTCCAGGTTTATTACAGTGTGCATGTATCTCAACAGCTCATGGTTGTGCTTGTGTTGTCCCGTAGCTCCATGTTGTATTCGTGACAGTTGTCTTGTCACATTTTGTACATTCATGTATGAGACAATAGCCAGAGCAACATGTATATGTGACATGAGGCTGTCGAAGTGGTTGTGTTAGGTCTGACTTCAATAGATAATGTTAGGTACTCTCGACCAGGAGGGCTCGACAATGCGTGTTCATAATAGGTAAAGTAGTTGATGAGGAGGTGAATAGACAGGATGAGACATATGGGTGCCAGCTGTAAGTTTTCTGAGGATGGTAACCTCGTCCTACTAGGTACTATTCCTGTAGGTACGAAGGAGGAATTCGAGCCCGGAGGGTAACTAGCCGCCGGGTCATGTAGAAAGGTAACTTCGTTCTACTGGGAGGTGACAATCGAGAATAAGAGTTTATAGTGGCGCTACCTATCCAATACCGGCCGTACTAGCATCGAGCTTCCCACCGAGACGAGGAGCTTTAAGCCGCGCCACTCACGTTTATTCTATACTATTGTCGTATCAATTAACTTGTAAATATGTAAATAATAATAATAATACAATTGTAAAAAAACATCAAAATTGTAAATATTTTAGAACAATAAAGAAAGTTGGTAAAAGAGAATAAATTGAACAGCAAATAAATACGTACGCATTGGTGGTGCCTCTCACGGACCTTTCTAGACTTAACGGAGTAATTACCCCATCGAAAATTGTTTAAGGTATTCAAATTGGCATGATCGCTTAAGAGCCACGCCCCGGCGACTACCGCAAGTTCTGGAAGCTAACAGTACACCGAGCAAGCTATGGTACTGGGAGAACACTATCGATATGATGTAGAACAACGAACGGGAGACCCGATGTCAGTACCAACCATGCCTAAAGAAGACAATTTTATGTTTGTCTCTCCTAAAACATTGAAGGCAATACTTCGACGAACGCAGGGCAATAGGGCCCCAGGCCATGATGGGGTACAGACCGTCTTGCTCAAGCAACTGCCAAGGAAGATCATTCTTAATTACCTTCGGGAATTCTGCGATGAACACTCCGTAATTCCTTTTGAACAGACCGGCTTCCAAGCTCGCCTCAGCACAGAGCATCACCTAATGAAACTCCAGACTGAGGTAAATACCACCTTCAACCGAAATGAGGCAACGGCCATGATATCCATCGACTGCACAAAGGGATTCGACTCCGTGTCTCACGGCATTCTATGTCGTAAGCTCGTGGATCTAGAGTGCCTGGAACAGCTCTACGGTGTGATCGCCTCATTTCTAAACACCAGGACCGTCGCTGTGTGGGTTCGTGAAGAACACTCAACATCTATCTCACTGACTTGCGGAGTGCCTCAAGGAGCAGTCCTTTCGCCAGTCTTGTTTTCAATTTATACTGCTGATGTGGTTGGCAAGAACTACAAGAAGGCTACGGTCGCCGCTTACACTGACGACATTGCCATCTACAGCAGCAGTATGAACGCCGAGACAGCTCTACATCAGGTTGAAGCAGTATGCTCTGAGATTGTTCAAAAGCTGGGCTACTTGAACATATCAGTCAATGCAGCCAAATCGGACTGTGTTGTGTTCGCGCACAAGAGATCAAGACTGCCGAAGACTCTCAATGTGCCCGTGTGGAGTAGCTAGTCTCCCATCGGGCGCCTCCCCAGGTGGCGGATAGGGGGATTTTCACCAGATATGGCGGGAACCGGGGAAATAAAATACCCGGGGTGGTCCAAAACTAGAATCAAATCCAGACGGGACGGTTCCTAGAATATGCGGCGTACTGGTCAGCGTTTGTTCCTCAGGTTAGAGGCGGCTGTGTTTTACCTTGCAGTAGGTATAAAATGCTATTTTCCGAAACACAATGGAGGGAAATAATTATAATCATACTACGGTGCAGGGGCACGGAACCCCAGTACCGGCGTCGATTGGGAACGAGAAAGCGGGTTCCCCGGCGTCAGACGTCCGCAGTGCTGCAATGGCGGGAGACTTGGCCGTTGTAGCATCTAATGTTACAAGAACTACTTCGTTGGTTGAGACAAACGAAAGAAAAATGGTGCCTGGAAAAGTCAGGCTGTTTTCAGGGAGTGGCAGTGAAGCAGACAAAGACACAGGACCTGATAGTCGAGATGGAAAAATGAGACCCAAAGGGAAAAAGAGGAAGAAGAGAGAGAGGGAGGAGGAGGAGTCCCCTCTAAAGCCCAACCCAGAAATTGAAAGACCCGTCCAGAGGGCGGAAGTAATTCAAGGACGGGTGAAAAGTTACTTGGATAGGAAAAAGGTATCTCATGAGATCCAGAAATACCTGAATGGCCAGCTGAGAGAACTATCCAATATTATAGGACTGGAAGCCCAATGGGAAATTATCCCGGAAATTGTAACCGAAATGGTAAAAGAAGCAATGTATACCGATGATCTACACAAGATCATTGGTAAAAAGGTCTCCCAGATTGTGGCTCCAATGGTAGCAGAGGCTGTAGGGGACGCCATAGGAGCGGTGTATGATCAGAAGAAAAAAGAATGGGTGTCGCCGACGCTGAAAAGGGTTTCTGGCATGATAAAAGACCTGGAAGGGAAAGTCGACGAAGAAGCCCGCATCCTCTTCGAACGTACGGCCGAGTGTAGGGCTAAAGGAAGAGAAAAGGGGAATGAGGACCGAAGAGCAGTAGAGGAACTGAAGACGATGGGAGCTGGGCCTTCAGTGCTAATTTCGGTAAAAGAGAGGAGAAAATATGAGGGCGCGGAACCGGCCCCAATGCCCCAAAGGTCCAGCCAGACACCAATCTGTAGGGGAAGGAACCTTAAATCGGATACCTCTACAGACGGTGAAGAAGAGGATAGCGGAAGCTGGGAAAAAGTCGAGCGAAGAAAGAGAAGAAGACCCCAGCCCAGGATGTGCCTCCGAAAGAAGGGCTAAAGGAGAGGAAAAAACTTACCTTCGCTGGCCTCCTTGCGAGCGTTCCGGCCATTCCGCTTAAATCCCAGGAGACGGCGATTTATGTCACACTCAAGGGAAGCGCAGCGGGATGGACTGCAAAAGATATATACAAGGAACTCCCGTCCCAAGAAGAATTGAAGAGGATTGGGGACAAACAATTGATAAAAAACACCCAAAAGGGCAGTGTTCTGGTCAGGATAGAAGGCTCTGGCCAGGCACAAAAGCTCCTCACCTGGGATAAACTGAGGGAAAAAGGATTACAG
>NW_027107553.1:1067235-1069469 GCF_000696795.3 Halyomorpha halys | reverse complement strand
CCAGGACTAGATAGCATAGATGCTGCGATCCTAAAGAACAGTGGAGTGGGTCCTTATAATGAGGAAGAGCTATTGGATATATTCAATGAGTGCCTGGATAAGGTTTACTTTCCAAACAAGTGGAGGATCGCAGACTTGAGATTGCTCTACAAGGGAGGTGGTAAGGATAAGGAAACCCCTAAATCCTATCGACCAATATGCCACCTTCCAGTAGCTAGTAAGGTCCTGGAGCACATGATTGTCCACAGCCTTAGACCAATCCTAAGTGCTGCAAGTAATCCACGGCAGTTCGGCTCGACCCGTGGCAAGGGAACTACGGATGCGCTGCTGAGAGTGCGTAGGGACGTGGAGGAGAGAGCGGAGAAATATGTCTTATTGATAATGTTTGACATCTCTTCCGTCTTCGACAGCGTTTGGTGGCCCCGTGTATTCCAGCGGCTGCAAGAGCTCGACACCCCCAGCAATCTATACTCCCTCGTAGGTGGTTACCTCAATAAGAGGAGTGTCAGGATCAGGGGTAACTACTACGAGGTCGAGAGAAGAATCGAAAGAGGATGTCCGCAGGGTTCGGTCCTAGGACCAGCTCTGTGGAAGCTAGTATTTGACGAGTTGCTGGGGGAACTAGAAGACAAGGGGTTCCTTGCCACGGCTTACGTGGCCGACCTGGCAGCCATCGTGGCCAAGAACAGCAGATCCAGACTAAAGACTGAAGCGGAGAGGTGTGCCAGTCTCGTAGGAGAGTGGTGCGTGAAGAGGAAGTTGAGTATGGCAGCAGCCAAGACTCAAGCCATACTCATAAGAGGCTCCATGGGCAGGGCTCGTCCTATCACCCTGAATATCCAAGGAGAGAGAGTGAGGCCGAGTGAGGAGGTGACATATCTTGGGGTTAGGATAAGAAGAAGATTCCATGCCACTTCTCACCTGGTGTATCTAAAGGACAGGGTGACCCTGTCACTCAATGGATTAAATAGAATAGGGGGTGCATTTTGGGCCCTCAGATACCCTGCAACGATGACCATATATAAAGGTGTGATCTTAGGTATTCTGAGGTACGCATCCCCTGCGTGGAGCCGAAACCTCACGCAGACACAGAAGAGAAGACTAGACCATACAGAGACTGGCTCTGCTGAGGGTCACCAAGACATACAGAACGGTGTCACATGAGGCGGTGCAAGTGCTGGCCGGAGCGATACCCCTGGACCTCATCCTCAGGGAGGATGTCCTTAAATATGTAGTTAAGAGGCAGGGACTAGAAGCGCTGCCGGAGGAGCTCCGAGAGAGGATCGGTGAGACTCCTAACTTATGGAAGAAAATACTGCGAGAGGACTCAATATAGAAGTGGAATGGACGGTGGGTGGCAAGCCAGAAGGGCACTACATTGAGAAAATTCTTCCCTACCGTCCTTTCTAGATTGAAGGCAAAATGGGTCCTCCCAGACTATTGGGTCTCACAGATCCTAACAGGACACGGGGGGGTTTCGGGGAAAGCTGCAGAGCTTTCGAAAGAACATCGACCCCCGGTGCCCAACGTGCGGAGTTCCTGAAACAGCAGAACACGTAATAATAGATTGCTCTGCCATGGAAGGACACCGAGCCAGGCTGTCGAGAAACACCAGGATTTACGCCCTCGCCGAGTCGGACCTTCCCTGTTTGATAGAAGAAGAGAATTATCCCTTCTTCAAGGAGTTCATTTACGGGTGGAAGGAGGTGGTGGGCCCCACTCATTATATGATGGGAAGGACTTGACCGCCCAACATCGGCGAGCCACCAGAAGATGAGGAAGCTGACCCACATTGAGACCAGGAGGGCTGGACCAGCCTGGTAACTGCAGGAGGCACCCAGAGGGATGCAGTGGACGCACCACAGTTAATTAAATTAAAATTGGTGATCCTAGGGAGTAGTGGCATGCGCAAACCCCAGCGCACTACCCCACTGCTCCCGCACCCCGTATGCCAGAGATGGCAAGGGAGGGGGATAATAAAAAAAAAAAGAAAAAAAAAAAAGGCTGAAGCAGTATGCTCTGAGATTGTTCAAAAGCTGGGCTACTTGAACATCTCAGTCAATGCAGCCAAAACGGATTGTGTTGTGTTCGCGCACACAGCGCATAAAAGATCAAGACTGCCAAAGACTCTCCATGTGAATAATACTCTATCGTATATTTGGGCGTGAAGCTAGAACGCCATTTTAAGCTCTCTGCCCACTTATATCAGAAGGCGAGAACAGTAAGACGAAAGT
>NW_027107553.1:1052275-1067003 GCF_000696795.3 Halyomorpha halys | reverse complement strand
GAAAATCGTACGCACAACATCGTGGAGGAGGAAGAGGGCACCGAAGCTGCCAACTGTACCGGAGTTCAACAAGCGACGACACATCAAAATTTTCGATTCACTTCAGTACTGTACGAATCCGTTATTCAACACGTTAACACCTGCCCCCCTCCGGTGCGTTGGCAACACACTAAGTAAGGTCACGTAGTATTAGGATTAAGTTTTTATTAGATTTAAGTTTGTTAAATTCAGAAATAATGTGTGCCTCAACATATTATACACTTCTATTAATACTGACAACAAAAATAATATACTCCAAAATACTCCTTAGAATGTAGATGTTCTACAGTAAAAGGAAAAAGTACATTGTTTATAAACACGCCACTAAAATTTTGTAGGGGTTTGGGAAAAAAAATTAAGGTATTCCCCTTTCTTTTCCCCTTCGAGGGGAAGAAGACAATCTGAGAGAAAAGTGTGGATCCTTTTATCTTTTGATAGCGCTGTCTAATATATACGAATTTTGTCGGCTTCAGTCGTAGATTTATATCTTGGCTCCTCGAGAAAACAACACAAAGGTCAGGTTAAAACTAGTTTCAGTTAGAAGTGACAATTTGCCTTCAGCTACTCAGTGTTAAAACAGACCGGGGAACAGTTACGTAAACCGAAAGTAGCAGCGGAAGCTAAACCACTAGCGGTAAAAAACAGTTAAAGTGGTAAATCCGATAAATGCTATCACAAACAATGTAAACGGTGTAAATAATATAGCAAACATAAAACTCAGTAACCACTTTTGGGACCTATCAGACCTACCAACTGAGGACCAATCAACAAGTGAACCCCCTACCAAACCGGGACCAGTTCCACCTGTCGTACTAGCTCCCGACCACACATTAAAGGAAACTCGTACCTTTTTAGATAAATTAAAAATAAGTGACTACTTGTTGAAGTCCACAATAGGCGGCATTCACATATACACCCATACACTAGATGAGAGACAACGTGTTGTAACGGCCCTAAAAACTCTTGATATTAAACATCATACCTACGCACAAAGATCAGGGAAACGCACCGCTGAAGCGCGATATGTCATTAAAAATCTAGATGTCGAAATACTCATACAAGATGTGGGATAAGCATTCAGGCCATTGGGTGCCAGGGACGTTCGAAGACTTCTGCGCACAGATGCAGAGGGAAAAAAGACTCCCCTCTCTCCTATTGTCATCATCAGTACCGTCAACGGTAACCATTGAAGATGTGAAGAAAGTTCGCCACGACAACAAATGTACATTCACGGTTGCTAAATACATACCTAAGAAAGAGGGTGGCCCACCGCAGTGCTTCAGATGCCAGCGATACGGCCGCACAAAGAAATACTGTGGCGATGCGTACGTTGCGGAAAAGACCACTACATCAGCGTTTGTCCTCGGACCAGTCCCAATTGTTCTAAAGACCACGTGGCTTCGTTCAGACAATGTGAAACAAGAATAACCTTGCTGAAGCCCTGAAAAATAAGCTAGCGGAACAGAAGAAGACTCCCTCAGGCAACAACAGGCTTACCACAACTCAAAGGAGGGCCACCATAATAGTGAGGACGGATGCACCCTACTCAGACATACTGCGCCCCACTACCACACCACAAACCTCCTTCGCCTCTGTCGGAATAGTACCAGGCAGGACGAGGGCATCTTCCTGTATGACTCTGTCATAGTCACTTATCTACATTTCAGGTCTGCATTCCTCCCTCGTGTTTATCGGAATAGTACCCGGTAGGACGAGGTTACCATCCTCCGAGACATAACGGGTGTCACTCGTTAGTTTCATCCTACCTAGTCATATTCCTTACCAACTACGTTACCTTTATATAAACTGAATACGAATTGTCGAGGCCTTCTGGACAAGCAGAATAGTTAAGAAGATTATTAACCACGACAAGTTATATAAGAATCTTCAAATCGAATAATAAGTCGGAAGAATATACACCTTATTTACTGCTCCAAGAGGCACCACCTGTAATAACTTAATTTTTTTGTGATTCAGTTTATTCTTTTTTGTTAATTTTAGTTAATAAATCAACATATTTACATTTATAATAATATTTACATGTTCATATAAAACACTATAGAAATCCTTACATTTTACTGAATAAATTAACACAATAAATGGATAGACAAAACAGGTAGTACGAAACGAACTGAACCTCTTCGTATTGGCGGGAAGCGAAAGCGGTGTTCGTACTGGCGCCCCCTGATAAATAGCGTCACTACAAGGGTATCGGTAGCAAGGGGAGGGGAAACGAAATCGCATTTTGCTTTTATTAAGTACTCCTTTTTGAATCTAATACAAAAAAAAAAATTGTGATGTGGTGTGACAACTGCACTGCGTAAAATAACAATCAAATGGCTATTATTCACTTCTTGTAAATATGGTACTTCGATAGCTTTTAAGTCAAATAAATACCTTGTGAGCGGCCATTGTTTGAATTCGTGCGATCACGATTGTGGAATAATTAAGATGAGGCGAAAATAGTGTAAAGCAATGTCCAATGACCACCCAAAATGTTGTTCGCACCTGTAGAGCCAACAATCCATTCATTGCTGTACCTATGGAACAAGATTTTATTGATCTTGGTCGCTAATCATTTCATTGACTTGAAAAACCTTCACATCGCGAAAGCCTCTCGTATACTTGCCACTGAGGACCAACCTTGTATCGTTTTGACCACCAAATCTTAAAGAAAAACGTCAGCTTGAAATCTCTTTTAGTACACACACCACTGTTAACCACACCAAGGATTAATTTACACAGCAAAATATCTGCTGAGAAGAAGAAATACTTCTTCCCAGTGCTTTAGTATTTTGGTTTTTATAAAAAAACTGCTTGGGTGGTCAACAATAAGAACCTTCAATAACTAGACTTCTTTTAAAAAAATCTTGATTATTAAAATTTTGTGTAAATGTTATATAAAACTGTGTGATGATATAAAAATTCAATTTTGCATAAATATATTATGATGTGTCCCATAATACATTTGTAATGTTTTTGATACTTTGATTATTAATTAAAATGAATTTAAAAATTTTGTGATGGATTGTGAACATTATTTTTATGAATATCCACAATTTTTCTGTTTAGTTTGATTCCAAATTCTGCTTTTCAATCACTTCGAGTGGTTTGATTTTGGTTCCAAAATAATTTCTGCAGGATTTACAAAAAAATTTATACATACCTACAAAGTTGAGGAGGCCCGAATTTTCAAGGTAATTATCCCCCCTTACATAACTTAAAAATATCCCCCAAATTGGACCAACTTCGTCCGATCAAAATTTAGAGTAGGTAATGAGAGTTTGTTCTTAAGTGCATGTAGGTAAAACTGGCATTTTCACTGCAGTTATTTTAGTCGTAAACACACATCGATTCTCTTATGTAAGCTATGTGACTTTCAGCATTTTCCAGATTTGATACATTCACTACAACTATCACATTAGCGTGGTACTTTTATCGCTCTTTATCTGGTTCTGCTGGCACATTCACAGTTACTCATACAAATCGGGTTTAAGGCCAAGGAAATTAAATTTCTACAAAATTCAAGTTGTAGAGCATATTAAAATTAAATTTCTCAACAACTGTAATTTTTTCATAATTTTACAACTAATATTGTGGCCAGCTACTTTTTATTTCTTTCGTCTTTCTCTAAACTAGTTTGTCGGCACGTACAGCCTTTTCCATGCCTCAATCGTGTTTATGAACCCTTTACTTACTTTCATTTGAATGAAATATACTGAGGAATCGAAATAATTTAATAATTTGTTATTTTAATCGATGAAGTTAAAGTACAACGTGTTTTAGCAGTGCTGCCGATTTACGAGTACTTCGAGTAAAATGGCTTTACATTATATATATGTGCTGGTGCAGTGTCACACTAGTCCTTCGACTAGATTTTTTAGTTAATCATAAGAGACTTTTTCTATTATTAAAAAGTTATTATTTTTCCTTAGAAATTGAATTTAAGGACATAAGCATGCCTAGATCATTTGGGGCCCATGATATATTTTTTGGGGGGGGTCCGGGATTGATCTATTTTTGAGGTATGGGATGAATATAATTTCTGGGCCTTGGCCCGCTTTGTTTTTGGAGCCTGGGGTGGAATCATTTTTGGTGTCCGGGACGAATTATCTTTGGGACCTGAGGCTAATATAATTTTTTCTTCGAGTTACCGTCCAACACCATAACTGTTATTGAGGTAAATAATAACATTGAATCGAATTAATTTTGAGATCAGAAATAATTAAACCAAAAGACAATACATTATAATGATGTTTTCCCGCCTATCGTCATTACATTAGGTAAGATTGATATGTTGTTACAATAGACTGCCAAGATGTATACATATAACAGTAAAACGTGATGGTGAACGGGACTGTTAGTCCACTGATATTATTTATACTATCAGCTATCACGTCAGACCCAGTTCATCAATACTGTCGCGACAGTAACCTGTCATGACTGAACTATCAAACAGTTACACCACGGTAGTGGCTGCAACTTTTGTCGTAATAACTAAAACTGCAGGAATGTTCACTGTCAAGGAGTATATAGATGTGATAGTTAAGGTGACAATTGCTTCATTGTATCACTTGTACTATCAACTATCACGTCTAATGCGACAAAAATCACACAGCTACAATTATAACGATTCTCTAAGTGCGGGTAAAGTGGCGGTATTTGTCGGGTGAAATGGGTATTTTCAAGACACTGTGTAAGATGGTACTTTTTGGTCAAGTGAATCGACAGCACTGGTTTTCAGTTGTATTTATCACAAAAATTAAACCTTCCTTGACTTTAATACATGCATTTAACTTAATATTTTAACCTTAACAATACGCTTTGTAATGGATAATACGTTTTTAAACGTTAACATTCCTTAAAGTCCAAGATTAAATTATTATTTAAAAACCATGGCTAAGATTGTCATTAAAATCTTAGGATTGTTAGGAATTATCATAAGGTAATGAAATCAAATGTCACTGATTACATTATAACAATATAAAGCCCACCTTATACGGCCAATATTATTAAACGTGGTGCATCTAAGATGAGTTTGCCTATGGATAAGGGAGGGGAGAGATGCGGAGCGGCAAAAGTTCTCCCGCCAACCCCCTCCTACTCTTCTCTCGGCTAGGTCTGTTCTAACAACCACTTCTGTCTGTACGGAAGTGGCATTTGTAGAAGGTGGTTTTCCCTTCCAAATCCTGCACTACGCATGCTCCGTAGAGTTATGGATACCCAGAAGTGGTTGTTGGAACAGACCTACTCAGTTGACTGGGCTTCATTTCCTAATCTTTCCTTTCCTTTCCTCGATATACTGCAATTTTACAAATAGAAATTCCTCGTATTAGTTTTTTTGAAACTATTTTTATTAATATTGCAAGATTATAAGTTTACCATGACAAGTAAACTGGGTAGAGGGAAAACTACTCTCAAACCAAAAACGTAATTATGAACGTATTTAAATTCATAAAAACATAGGCTGAGGTGATCTAATCCATGTTTCCTCTGCTATGAAAAGCCATATATTTACTGTATTTATCATAAGTTAATCCTATTCTAGGACAATATACTGCATTTTAAAACATTAAAATTAGAAAAATTTTGCATTGACTGTTTGATAACAATTTTTAAATTTAAAAAAGAGGCATTTTTTCCTGAACACAATGATTATTATTATTTTTTTTTTTACTTTATTTAGTTTATTCACAACTGTAAAAGTATTTTTACAACCAGCGAATGAGATGTAGAGAGAGAGAGAAAAAAATAAAATAAAAAAATGTCATGAAGGTTAAGGTCATCCAATGGTGTCTCTCCATTAAAGTTGAAATTTAGAAATCAATTTAATAGGTCCCTATTCCAGCTCCTTCGTAAACGTCGTCTCGTATCTGGTAAATCTCGTGTTGATAGTCCTTAAATTAGAGGGTTAGTGTGTATTGGAAGTGTGTCGTGAAACCGTTTATATAATGATTTAATGGTTGTTTGTACGTAGGGAGTTTGTAAGTCTTTATGAAGTTCTTGTTACTGATGTAGGGGAGAGCGCTACTGATCAGTCTTAGTAATTTTCATTGAAATTGTTGCAGTTTCAGTAAGTTAGTTTTTTTGGCATATTCGTAAATTTGTGCACTGTAAGTCCAAATTGGTCTGAGAAGGATAAATCTTTAGTTTTTCTGAAAGTGGTAATTTTGATCGTTTATTTAAAAGATGAAATAATAATTTAGTTTTTAGTCGGAAGTTTAGCTTTTGTTTTGTTATTTTTATGTGGGAGGTCCATGTAAATCGTTTTTCCAATGGCAATCCAAGGTATTTTACTGTGTCTTGTGGGTTAAACTTCGTTCGTTTAGAAAAACAGGAGTACATAGACCACGACGGAGCGTAAAATTTATTCGCACTGATTTCTCAATGTTTATCCATGTTTTCCATTTGATACACCATTCATGGATGTGAGCTAGGTGTATTTGTAACTGTTCTGAGGCGTGTGCTGGGTCGCCATGCTTGGCTAAAATTGCTGTGTCGTCGGCATATGTGGCCGTGAGAGTGTGTATCATTGTGGGTAAATCGGAGGAATACAAAGTGTATAATAATGGCGCTAGTATAGATCCTGCAGAACTCCAGCTTCTTCTGCGAAATATGAGGATAGTGATGAGCCCTGTCGAATCCGGAAGTATCTCTCTTCTAAATAAGACTTTAGGATTAGATAGTAGGTGCTGGGAAGAACTCTTTTCAGTTTATTAAGTAGTTCTGTATGCCAAACTCTATCGAATGCTTGTTGTACGTCGAGGAAGGCACCTGTTACATTTAGTTTCTTTTCGAAAGCAGAAGCCATGAAGTATGACTCGAAGTTGATGGGTTGTAGAATGGCGATGACGGAAGCCGAATTGATGATGAGGTAGGGTTGTCTCTATGAAAGGTAGTATCCTCTTATATAGTATTTTTTCGTAGGTTTTAGCAAAAATTGGAAGGAGACTGATTGGTCTATATGAAGTTGGTAAATGAGATGGCTTGTTTGGTTTTAATATCATAATAATGATCGAGAATTTCCACTGGATCGAAAAGTGAGTGCAGTGAGGAATACGAATTCGGGGAAAGTGCTGCATGATTTCAGACGCAATTAAGTCATAACCTGTGGACTTATGCTTTGGTAGGTTACTGATTTCTTTTTGTACTTCTTTGGGAGTGAAAGATTTTGGAGGCAGAAAAAGTGGCAAAGGTATATTTAAATACGATAGAATTGTGGAGTCATGTTGTGGATTATAGAGGTGTGCGTTAGGTCTGAAGGTAGAGGATATATAGTCACCAAATCGTTCTTCTTTTTGTTCATCTGTGATATCATAGGCAGCAGTTGGAGTAATTTTCAATGGATAGGAAGTGTGCTTTTCTCGGAGAAGTTTTCTGGTTGATCTTCACAAACTTCCGTCTTCAATATTTAAAGAAGAAATATAATTATCAAATTGTTTGGCTTTAAACCAACGTAATTCCGTTTTCAGCCTATTGTTAAGATAATTATATTCCTTTTTGTCTGCATTGAGTTGTGTTCGGTGCCATCGTTTTCGAGCTCTTCGTTTTTCCATTATTAGTTGTCTAATAAAAGAAGGGTATTCTGGAAGGATGTGATCTTTTTTAGCTGGAGGAGTTGTGGATGCTTCATAAGCTGCTCGTTGTACTTGAGTAGTGAGAAATTCAACAGCATCTTCTACTTCGGTTGGAGTCTTTAACGAAAAAGGAATGGTTAACCGTACATTTAAAAGATTTTGAAAGTGTTTCCAATCAACCAATCCTTTTGTTACAAAAATAGTCTTGAAAAAGTTCTGGTGTAACAGAAAATCGAGGAGGACAATATACTGCGGAAATGGTGATGTTTTTATGTTGACATGGAAGTAGGATATTAGCTGCTTGTATATGGGGAGTAGCATATGATGGCAAGGGATAATGCCTAAGACTAGTACGTATTATAACTGCTGCTCCGCCGTGGCTCCAATTATCGGGATGGTCTGTTTGGTAGATTGAATAGTCTCGTATAAAAAGTCGTGAGCGGGTGATTAGGTGAGTTTCTGTAATCAGTGCTATATCATATCAATACGTTTGTCATGTAAGAGTATTTCTAGTTCATTTTTGTGCTGTAAGAGTCCGTTTGTATTCCAAGGCAATATTGAGATGTTGTCTATTGTGAAATTTAGTTTTTTAATGACCATGTTTAGAGCATAGCGACTGTGATAGTTGTTGGAGATTGTTTATTATGGCTAAAAGGGGCTGGAATAGGCTCTTTAGCTCAGAAACAAAATTATTTAAATGGATAGGCATATCAGTATTGGGTGATACCTGAAATGAATGATCCTGAACTCTCATGCCTGAAGACGGTTCTTCTGACGGTCTGGCCTGAGGAGACTGAGTAGTCCAACAATGTTGAGCAGGTCGCTGAGAAAAACTTGATCTAGGCTCCATCTGATGACGTGGAAATATTGGAAAAGCTCGTTGGTCGTCTATCCTTGGAGCTGGAGAAGGCTGAGGTCGATATGCTGAATGTTGACGGGTTTGAGCTCTGATGTTTCTTAGTTCCTTGAAGATCTAGCAACCTTTGTAGTTCGCTGGGTGAGAGCCTTCACAGTTGGCGCATTTTGCTGGAGTGTTGCGGGGTTTTCCACACTCACCTGATACGTGGTTCTCCCCACATCTGATACAGAGATAAGGATGACGGCAATAAGTCTTGGTATGGCCAAGTGCTTGACATCGAGTGCACTGGACTAAAGCTCGTTTTTTACGAGGTTTTTCAACTTCAATGCGGCAATGAAATATCTTTTTTATATCAAAGATATATGACTGAATATGTATCCGGTTCAATGTCTACGAAGAACATTGGAAGTGGTGACTTGTTGTAAGACAAAACACCAGCTATATTGCTTACTTTATATCCATAGGCTTCTAAATCCTCTTTTATGCATTCCTTTGGGGTTGAGTGGTGAAGATGTTTAATCACTATCCGCTGTGCTCTATGATCTGGTATTTGATAAACGTGAAAATTAGCATTATGACTTTCAAGAAAATTAACAATAGCAAGTCAGAACAGAGTTGTCAATATATTTGCCTACAAAGTAAAAAAAATCAATAAGAAACAGTCAAAGATAAAGATAAAGAATAACCTAAAGAAACGAGTAACCTCCCGTATTCATAACTTAAGAGTCTGAGAATGGAGGGAAAAAGTGTTTATACCAAAAGTACATACCCAATACAGAACTGATTCGGTGTTACCAAGTTTATGAGTGCCTCTTGGTTTGTTCCTGGTAGGAGAGATTTGTTGAAGTGTGGAGGGGAGAAGGAGGTAGAGGGGGTAGGGTGGGGGAGCGCCAGTTCTCACTCCTACAGGCAAACTCATCCTATTTAAAGGTATAGCACACTTGTCTGTGTTATTGCTACAATATACCTCTAAAACTGTCAATATATTGACGATATTGAGCCAGTAGGAGGCCCTTAAGTAAAGAGTGAATAGATACTAATGCAGAAAGGCCACTAGAAGCCCTGTTATTTAAGGAGATTAAAAAATATAATAAAATATTTTTTTCAGTATTTTGAGCTCAGATTGTTTTAAAACACTCAGTGATATTACTGAGTAATTTGAGACATCCAATTTTAAAATTGGTTGTTATTTGGTTCAAAAGACCACTTATAAAATGAGCAGGTTATGTGACATGCCCCCTTTTGGGGGTTACCCTCTTTACATTACCCTCCTTTTGGCTTGCCACAGTCTGGTAATAATAAAATTAAATTAACATCGATTGTAGTATGATAATATAAAATTTAAAAGAAATAATATATAAGATCAATAGTTTTCTTTTGTAGGATTACTCAAGAAGTTCATTAAGTTTACTTTAATTTGTAAAAATCAGACCCCAATATTTTGCCCTCATTAAATGTTTGTGTATAGCAAATTGTCAGTACTAAACTGTATTTTATGCATATTTTATTTACTTTCATTCTATTTTAAGTAATCAAATGAAATCTAAACAAATTTTGAGTGATGTATGAATCATTGAAGATCATTTTCTCTGCAGGATGATTCTGCATTTGTTAATAACGATTATATAGAATATGAAGATTTTCAAAAGCTCAAAGAATATTGGGAAGAACAAAATCCGAAGAGGTTGAAGAAGGGGCAGCGCTTAAGGAAAGACTTTCTGAGTGTCTATAAGAATGACTTCTTAAAATTTCAGTTAGGTATTAAGAGTAGATTACATTTTATATATAAGAATATGGTCAGGGTTGCAGTCAAAGGAGAAACAAAAATAGTTTACAACTCTGACCATCTTCTTATATATCAATTTTTACGGTCAACTATATATACATATATGGAACATTTTACTTCTCTCTCTTGCAGGAGTTTTAAAAATTTGATTGGATCAATTGATTATAAAGATTTTGCATTACTCCTCTCATGTAAAATTTAATTTTGGGAATACAGTTATTGTCTTGTTTATAAAAATATATGTACAAAAGTAACTTTTTCCAATATTTCTTTTATTTATATTCACATCCTTATTTTCAAAGTTTCAAGATTTCCTATCTTCAGGAATCTTTCTTTTTCCATATTATTTACACTAATATCATTGTATTGTTATGTTCTTTCTTCATCCTATTCATGCAAATATTTTTGGCTCCATTCTGTGTTATGGATCAGAGAGGGTTTTCTAACAAAAGGCAAAGAGTACATATTTCTCTAACGAATGCCAACCGCTAAGAGACCTCAAAAAAGGAAAGATTGTTGTCCCATTATCCGAAGCAATGTTGCCATCAACAGTGATGCTTTATTCATAATTTTATTTACAAATTGTTTAGGTTACAAACAAACAATTTTAACCACAAATCAAAAAAATAAAATTTATTTTCTACAACACTCCCAAGTAAAATTATTTTAATAGACTTGCAATTTTATGACAAAATATTTATAGATTATTATGGATAAAGAAAATATTATAAGTTGTTGATGTGTCTGAAATTAATGTGAAGAAGCAAGGTTTTTAAAGATAATGTAGGAAGCCTAAAACATTTGAACATAAGGTATGAACCAAAATAAATAAAGTTCATTTACAACTTAAGTAAAAATGCATAAACTATACAACCTTCAGGAAAAAGAAATTTGAAGAAGTAATTTATTGTTGGATCAATATGTAAACCTATATCTGAAGTTTTCGGCAGTGTAGACTGTGGTGATTGCATCGTGAAAATGTAACATGTGATTTTCAACCCTCCTTTTCTGGAAAATAATTATAGTTATACATAAACTTTTCTTTTTTCACAAATTAATTTGTGATTTTGCTAGTACACAGATTCAGCTCTGAATTTTTAAATGTCCTCTATGGTATACATTTCTGAGGTCAATTTTGGCAAATAAGTAAATCACTTTTAGTTTTCATAATATTCAAGGGGATTTAATGTTTAGAAGATGGAAAAAATAATGGTATACATAATGAAAATACATCAAACATAATGAAAAATCATAAATACAAAATCAAAGCAGATTTTACTGTGAAAAGTGGAGAGATGAGAGGTCAACGACAGCCATGGTGACTGTTTAGGAGCAAACAGATGTTCCAATTTCTGTCTTTTATTTCTGGGATAATTTTGAGAAAAACAAGTTTTAAAAAACTGATTATTAATCAAAGATTTCAAATCTATTGAAAAATGGCATAATTAAAAAAAAAATGGTGATTATTAGGGAGACATGAGATTAAAAGTATGTCTGATTTTGAATTGAAATTTTTGGCTCAAAGATGAGATCAAGATATGGAAAAAATGGTCTACATTTTGAGGAGTAAACAAAGGATTATAAACTATTAATTGCAGATATGAGTAGATTAAGCTACTCCGTGACATTTTTGAAAAACAATTTGTATTTTTGGGTGAAAGAATATTTCAAATAATCCAGTTAAATTTTTCTAAATCTTAAATTTTAGTCTTTAGTGAAATTAGGGTTTTCAGTTGTGGAAAATTGAGTTTACTTGTCTAAAATATGAATAAATAAACATTAAATTTAATTTTTCTCAAATTCATATGTTTGTAACATGACACCTTTATCTACTCATATCTTCAATTTCTTTATATAAATGTAAAAAATACAGACTTTTTTGGCACCCAGATTGTATAGGAAATTAAATACAAAACGTTTGTTCATTTAAAAGTTTATTCAATTTCCAGAAAGTTTCTTTTAATAAAATACACGATTCTAAAATAAAAATAAGCTAAATAGATTGATAAATGGATTAAAATTTTCCCACTAATTGAAGATTACAACATAATATAATCCCTTTTATTTTTTATATTATAATTATTATTAGTTACTGGAGAAAATTATACATTTTAAGTATGGCTATGTACTATAGTCATATAATATGAGTATGTGTCCAATCGAGTAATTTTGTATTTTGTTTTTGTTATAGATCCAGAAAATATTTCTATATCAGACTTTTCAGAGGAGAATTTTCCATCTAATGAAGAATTACATTCTAACTTGGACAGAAACGATAGCGACTATACCATAAGAACTCCAAATAAACATTTTACTTACCCAGCACATTTATCCTCAAATGTATTAGGGTCACTGTGTCATGATGGTGCTTCCAAATTATACCCAGATTTAGAAAATAAATCAAATTATTGCTTTTTGAAACCTGATGGTCTTCCAAAACCGGATGAAAAAGATAGTGAAAATAAAAAATCATTGGAATCAGCTACCAAAGTATCACAAAAAAAATTATTAGTAGAAAGTGAAAATCCAAAAAGATCACAAGATTTATTGATTCATAAAGTACTTGCCAAAACAAAAAAAAAACTTGAAAATATTATATTCCAGGATGATTTGTCATGTTCCAGTTTTATATCTAAAGATAGTAAAAACGCAAAGGAAATAATCACAAAATGTCCACCTTCACCTGTTATGACTAATGCTTTAATCAAGTGTTACAGTTTACCTTTTGAAGGTAGACCAACTTTTATGAAGCTTATCCCAAACATGGTAAGCTATTCCATATATGTATATTTTTTAGTTATATTTTAAGTTTCTTGTCAAATAAAATAAAAAAATGTTAACTGTAACAATGAACAGAGATATTTCAAATTGAACAATTAAAAGTGCAGTTCTTATAATGAATATAAGAAAAAGTTTGTTAATATTAATAATGTGGAAAAAACATAGTTAGTTTAGTAATAAAACAAAATGTAAAAATATGTTAAAAGTTAAATTTATTTCACAAGTCTGAACTAAGAATTATTTACTACACTTTATTAATAATTCTTTTCAAATATAAGATTATTTGATAATTTAAATAGCACATTAATGCATTATGTTGATGAATAATATTTATTTAATCATTTTTAGGTGAAATGATTATTTTTAGTGTTTCGATTATAAATTTAAATAATTGAACATCAGAATAATTATTGTTAAGAGACTGAAACAGTGCAGTCTAGATAAAACAAACACTGATCACTGTGCACTTGTTATTAGAGATCAGTAATATTTTTTTTACATAAAAGAACAAGTGATAAAAAAATCTTTCATTTATTTCAATTTTAAACCAGTATGAGGTATAGGAAGAAGAGATCATGCAGTTCTTTCTTAGAAGCCACCGAATTGTGCAGTCTCACTAGAGAAAATTATTTGCATTAAAATCTAGTGCTAGTTATTTTTAATAATTACGATAAATAAACAATATGATTAAACAGTAAAGTATATTAAACATGATCATGATCAAAGTAACTGTGATAGTATTTGAACATAAAATATTTGAAGTCAATTTAAGTACAGTTCTGAGGCAGAAATATCTATGAGGAATTATTTTAAATAAGTCATCTCGTCCAGAAGTGAACTTCAATCAAGATCTAACAACTACGTATTTATGACATCAATGAAGATTTTATATTGTATGATTTAACATTTAATTTATATTTAAATTTTATCTCTTAAATTTTAAGTTGTTTTTATTTATATAAGAAATTATATTTTTTTTTATAAATAAATAATGTTTTCTCCTATGTTCAAATATGCCTGGAATAACTTAATAATTAATTCAAATCATTAAATTGCAATTTTATTTTATCATTTAATGCATTAATATAGAATTAATAAAAATTCGTAGTCAGATATGTTTATTATGGGAATGTTTGCATAGCAACCTTTTAATAAAATATTACCATTGTAACCATGATAAAAATAACAAATAAAAGAAAAAGGAACATAAAAAAGGAGCAGGGTGGATCAGTGGTAAGGTATTGTGCTAAAAAGTCTAAGGATATAGGTCCCAATAGGGCTGTGTCAGATAATTAATTATACTGTTATTTTTACAACCCTGTGGGTTTGGCAGCCCTCTGAAGTCCACCCAGCCTCATAAAGTGGATACCCTTAATTTGTGAAAAATGTATTGTTTGAGCATGATTCTGACCAAATCATTTTGCACAATTGTTGGTCTAGTAACAATCATTAAAACAGTACTCCTTAAAAGTTACTGAACCCCTGATCCTTCGTAGGTTTAGCAGTATAGATTTATATTGGTTATTTGCTCAACTTAGGATTTAAGTAGATTTGTTATATATTAATTATATAATATATTGTAATAATTTTAAAAAATATAAAAAATAAAATAAATAAAATCTGAATAGTTTTTAAACTTTTTTCAAATATATAAAAGATAATTTGGGTTCAAATTTAAGAACTTTA
>NW_027107553.1:1011639-1051870 GCF_000696795.3 Halyomorpha halys | reverse complement strand
ATTCCTTGATTTCTATTTTTCCTTTAATTTACTGTATTTTCAATTATGATGGGAAGAGTTAAAATAGTTTTTATGATATTTGAATCTGCTCAATGTGGCCTTGACAACATACCGCCATCTTGGTTTTTTGTTTTTGTATCACAAAGTTATTATAAACAATGAAACTTGGTTAGTTTGCTTTTTGGATAAACAAAACAACTGAATATTAAAATGATACATAAAATAAAACACATTAAAAACCATTTATACATCAAAATATACTATTTACTAAAAAAGAGCATATTACAATATACATATATTAAGTATTAATATAGTTGTATCCTGATTGTCTGGAAATCCCACCCTGAGATAGAGTAAATTCTGTTAAAAAATTTGAAATAAAATTCTCATATGTAGTTAATATTTCATGTGATATTTTGTCAAATTGAAGTCTTCACTCGATATCTACAATCTTCACTTTCCACCCACCCACCCAATTGAATACAATTGACTAACAGATATTTTGTCACAGATGTGTAATGAAATGAAATTAACTTTTATTTCATGACATGAAACTATTTTTTGGATACCATGTCAAACTATAAAATGGGAAAAAATATGACTTTCTTATTTGTCACTTTGAAAACACGTTAGGTGATGCATGTATTATGGCTAAGTCTTGAACTCTTAACACACCTTGTAGATCTTTGGCTGTCTGAACAAGTCTCTCCACTCCTGCCAGTCTTGGGCTACTGCTTTCCAATTTGCTGCATGCAGCTCTTTCGCATCTTGGTCGATTCTGTCTAACCATCGGTTTTTGGCCTCCCACATGATCTCTTGCTACATGAGATTATCTTTGCGCTACATTTCCTGTCCATCTTAAGTTTCTTGCCTTCATGTCATAAGATATTAACTGACCAGTTTCTGCAAGCAGCCCACTGTTAATTCTCCTCCTCCATATGTTAAGGCTTTCATCCTAGATTGCTCCTGTAATTGTACAGAAGACTTTCCATTCAAATCTCTCGATTCTGCTTTCTAAGGCACCTGCCTCGGATTGTTTATCAAAAGTGGCTTTGTTATGGCAGTGTACACCCTTAGCTTCAAATTTCTAGTGATTTTTCTATTTTATTTTATGTGTATGTATAAAATAAAATTGTTACAAAAATATTTATTATTATATATTTTTATATTAAAATATTGTGGGTTTTGTGGTCTAAATAGCTCTTCCTTCATCATTTTGATTGGTATTTATTAATTAAAAATGAATCTCACTAGAAACACAAACAACCAAAATAAAGTTGTTTTTAATAACTAAAATATAAAAATAAACTGGAAATGTAGTTTAAATAACTTACATTTTGAATATATGTTAAATAACTCAAATGAAGTTTACTTTTTTGGTTAAGGTCAAAATAATAAAGGAGCCTATTTTATTTTTAGATAATAGAAAGAAGGTTAAATAAATTTTTCACCTTCCAGAGAAGGCTGGATGTGTTTCACCCATTATAGGTTAAAATAATTTTTTTTTCCTAATCTAGTTAAAAAAAATATTTGTTATTGTCTGGTCACAATAAACTTTTAAAAATAAACATTTAGTTTGTAATTATTTTTCTTTTTTAGTACTTATTGAGAGCTTTAAGATAATTGACATAGGACTTTTGTTACAATTTTTATGTAAAATTAAAAACCATCTGTAAACTGATTAGTTATTAGTAAAGAATTTAAATTACCAGGTAATTTACACTATGATAACACTAAAATATAATTTGAAAAATCTGTTTAATAGAAATATTTAAAATGTTCCAGCATGAAACTCCTCCTTTAAATGAAGAGGAATTAAGAAAGATTTGTTTTAAGAAGAAAGTAAGCTTTCCAGCAGTATACAGAAAACTTGTAGCCCCCGTTTTGTGGAGTATTACTAATAACAAGATACCATATTGCCTCAAAGATTTGCCTATTCAAGCATATTCTCAAAAACGTTTCAGTGACAAGTTAGAAAAAACATTGAAGATTATTCAGGTAAATTTTCAGTGTTTTTAGGTGGATGATTGGTAGAATAAATTTAAAAAGTGCCAGTTTTCAAGTTGTGCTCTGATTGATCATCGTTTGTGGGGACTTTCTGTAAATCTATAAATGAAAATGATATGGATGAACTGATTGGAACTGAAGATTGTTTGTTTAGTTAAAAAATGTCTTTAATCAATTTTAGAAGTGAAGATTTAATTTGTAGTGAAACTAACTTTCCATATAACTTCTTAGTCTCTGTGTAGATAATCTTAATTGGTATTGTTCATCTAGAGCAGTAGTTCCCAATCGATATATTAATGTTTTATCAAGCACTGCACCTTAATTATATATAAAAAATATGTTAGAAAATATTTAAATTTGATATTGTGGTTATTTTAAAAATTCTGTTAAAGTTAAGGTGTTTTAAGAAATATTTTCAATAAAGCTGTGAATATTTTGAAACAGTATAGAAGTTTTTCGCTCTTTATTCCCTGTTTTCTCCCCTTAGCACCGCTTCACTGTGTGTTGAATGAACCATTCTCTGGAGTACTGCCCTTTTAACATGATGAGCTCTGAACTGTTCAGATCACTTTTGAATTACCTCAAACCTTCCAGAGAAATTTCTTATCTATATCCAACAATGCATTACATCAAATAGAATAGAACAGTGAAGATAACTCATGTACCTCAAATTAGTGGAGAACAGCCTTATTAATATTCAGCAATTTAAATATTATGTTAGTACTGGTTTATTGTTCACTTTTCCTGATTGAGTGTTAGACGAAAGGTTCAGACTTGTAGATGTACTATAAAAGTGCCTTAAAATGTACTTATAAGCAGCCTAATTTTCAGACATTCTCCTGAGGAGAAACCAAATCAAAACTGGGATGGTCTGTAAGTGGTTCGATTACTAGCTTAGTGGTTCACTGACTTCTTCAATTCGGGAACCATTAGTCTAGAGTAGTAGAATTAGAATGTAATAAGGTTCTCAACTATGAGTAAAAGAGAATTTGTCTCCCTCATCTATTTGTTGTGAAGAACATTTTTCTCTATATTTAGTTTTTCCTTTTTAATGTAACACTTTTTTAAAAAAACCTTGACTCCAAGTGCCAAGACATAGCCAGTTCATTATAACAATATATTCATATTATTAATTATACTTGAAATATTCATTTCCTTTAAGTGTATTTTGTTTCATTATAATAATTTAGGTTCAATTGACCAGTAGGGTTATATAATTATTAAATAAGGTGAAGTAAAAATATCTTCCAAGTATAATTTTTGTAATTTTAATTATTTATATGTAACAACAATTCAGGGCCAACCTCCTGCTCTCTCCTCGGGCATACTGCAATTCACTACAACCAATTTCAATTATGAAAACAACATAACAATAACTTAAAAGCTAAAAAACGATTAAATCATTTACAATGATGAGAGATAGTTGACCGTGGATTAATTATATGAGGAGAAAGTGGTTGGGGGTTGCAGTCAAAATATAACACAAATATTTTGAAATAACTTATTTAATGGTGCCATTGTTTCGGCTAGAATTTCCAGCCTTTATCAGGGCTGTTTGAAGCAAATCTGGCAGCCAAGTCCACTTGGTTCGACAACAAGCTCTGATGAAGGCTGGAAATTTTAGCCTAAACGTTAAATAAGTTATTTCAACTTATTTGTGTTATATTTTGACCGCACCCCCTACCATCTTCTCCTCATATAAATCATTTACCTTATCATGATTATTGACTACAATTTTATTTTTGATACAGTATTCTTTCTTCTCATTTAGGTCCACCATATAAAAATTATAGTAATTTATATTGTTGTCAACAATGGTCAAAACCTTATTAGAATATTAATAACAATGAAATTATTAAAAGGTTCCTTATTTTAAATATATCAATGGTATATTTAGCAGTTGCATACAATATATATATTATTATAATTTTTATATGGTGGACTAAAAAATAACGAGAAATGATATTGCATCAGAAATAAAATTGTAGTAAATAATAATAATAATAAGGTAACTAATTTAATCATATTTTAGCTTTTTAATTATTGTTATGTTGTTTGCATAATTGAAATTGGTTGTAATGAATTGCAGTATGCCTGATGATGGGGAGGGAGGGATGGTCCCTAAACGTTGTTAAATATAAATGATTAAAATTAAAATTGTTAAGTAAATGTTTGTTAGTTAATAAATTAAATGGAATTGTATGATGTTTTAAATAAAAAAATAAACACTTTTTCTTCACCTCTCTAATGTTTTTAACTATTGCCCGTGTGTATTTTATGTTTATTTGTAGTTATTCAGTTACTCCTATTATTCATGATTTAAAATTTGATACTCATTTAACAGCAAGAAAGACATAAAGAAGGTTTGGATCCCTAAGTCATGGAACAGTCTCAAATACAAAGTTCATCTCCAAGACTGTCGCCTGCAACTTCTCATAAATAAAAGTTTAGAAACCAATATGTTTTGATTTTATTGTTCAGTTAAAACAAAGTAAAAATTATTCTTAAATCAATTATAGATTTATTTATTTTTATATCCATATGTGATCCAATTTGGAGAGGAAGGACAGGTTATCCTGCACATAACCAAACAAGATAAATTGTAAAGGTCAAGATTCATTGCAAGGGTCCACATTAAAAAATACTTAATACACTCAGTTGGTTTTGAATCAGCACTGCTTCTGTATGAGGTTGCTAAGACACTGAACACTCGGCCATGGTGACCTATGACTTCTTTTTTCTCTCGGATTTTGTTTCAATTTTTTTTTATATAACATTATTTTTTCACCTATTATTTAAAATATAATTTTATATGATTTCTGTGGTAATGTTTATAATTTACTTCAGTTCTTGTTTGCCCAAAGAAGACCTGCACTATGGGTAAAAGAGTTAGTAAAATAAATATACATAACAATTGTATGTTTCATTATAATCAATCCATGTCCTGATTATCATTGTTCATCCTTTCAAAAAAATTATATTTGCTGATTTACTTTATAAACTTTTAACTTTATAAACATTTTATTACATATATTTTACAGATTAAGAGAATTGTGATTTTTTAATAATTGGGAAAACATTATTGATGAATTTTTATTATAAAATTTACAAATAAATACTGTTTATTATTTTTTTATATAGCATTTACATATATTTTTTCGGCTACTTTATAAAATGTTCTTTATGTACAAATTACAACAGTATATTAGGTGATTAAGTCATTAAATGTATAATATATAATAATTACATATTTCATTATGTGCTATCTATGCATTGAAGAACGATAGCTAGCGTTTGATGAAAACGTATTTGCTCTTTGATGGTTTATAGCCAAGGAAGGACAGAAAGTCCTGTACATTGTTTGTCTATATTTATCACTCATAGCGCAGTATAATAAAAAATTAAAAGCTGCATTAACAGCAAGTAGCAAATTGAATATGTTTCCAAAGGCATGGACGATGTTATAGCCATCTGTATCAATTTTAGGACTATAAAATATACCTAATATTAATGTTATAGCAGAAGGTCCTTGACAAAGTAAAAATAAGAAAACAACTGCTACCAAAGCTATTGTAATTTTGTTCTCTTGTTTTTCTTTATAATTTTTCCTTGAATTCCCCTGGAAAAAAATTATTTTTATTAGATTTGAAAGCAATAAAAACTAGGTTATTAAATTATTCTAATTTTAAACAGTTAAAATGTCAAACCTCTATATCAATGGTCTAGAGTGAAAACCTTGTAAGTTTGTTTTTTAGATATGAAGTTTTTATTCTAGGCCATCGATATATTGAACCAGAACATTCCTTGAACAAAATGCAATTATTAGAAAAAATTACCATTTTCATCATTCATCCATGAACTATTTATGAATTGTCCAGTTGCCAAACTCATAAAATATCATCTTGATTTTCCTTGGAGAAGTTTGTCGGGGGGTGCAGTCACCAAAGAACAACATAAATAAACAAAACCATATTTATTTATTTTATGGCGACGTTTCGACCTGAGTTTCATGTCTTCATCAGGGCTATAGAACAAAAGAGATAACAACAACATTTAGAGTAACATACAATTAAAAAGGAATAGTATACAAACAAATTTAGAATTATACGAAATATTGAATCAAATCATAAATGATAAAAAATTGATAACTGATAAATGATCAATTAAAAAATTTTGTACTATTCAATTATCAGTTATCAATTTTTTATCATTTATGATTTAATTCAATATTTTGTATAATTCTAAATTTGTTTGTATACTATTCCTTTTTAATTGTATGCTACTCTAAATGTTGTTGTTATCTCTTTTGTTCTATAGCCCTGATGAAGACCTGAAACTCAGGTCGAAATGTCGGCTTAAAATAAATAAATATGGCTTTGTTTATTTATGTTGTTCTTTGCTGACCGCACCCCTCGACAAACTTCTCCAAGCATTATTCTACGGTCAACTATCTACACCTCATCTTGATTTTCTTTTACATGAAGTGGAAAAATGTTTTGAAGAGTTTGTTTTTGAGCTGATTAGTCCAACTTTGGCATTTTAATACACAAGTTTGCCTGAATCAATTTTATTAGTACTTTTCCTAAATTTTGTGTATATTTTGTACTATTTAAATTTTTTTTTTTTTTATTGGGTTTCGCTGATGTAATAAGAATTTATTGATAATATATATAAGTTCATCAATGTCCTTAAGGATAACAAAAAAAAAAATGCAAAATACTTGACAAATATTGATAAGAGGATTCTAAAAATGAAAAGAGCATAGGAGAAAAAAGTTTGCAGTTTTAAATTTTGCATCTAATGAAAGGATCATGAGTATTACGATAAGAGTTTTGTTACAGATCAAATCAGATGGAAATAATGAGTGAAGCTTTGTTCTAAAAATTTAGGATTTTTTTTTTATACAGAGGTTGATTCAAACAAAGCACTGCTGCTACAATATAACTTAACATATTTTAATATTTAATGAGTTTTGCGAATAGATGACTCATATAAGTAAACTAAACACGATTGCAGTTTATTTTTTAGAAGTTTTGTAAATTTATATAGTAGGGTCATGTATAATTTTATTTTTCTAGTCCTATATTGAATTGCTGATATCTTACCTAAAAAAACTTTTCATGTGTATTTAATAAAAATATACTACTAATGCAAATAAATAGGGATTTTTCTTCTTTTTGAACAAAGTAGTTTCCTCGACAACCCCCTCCCTCCACATGGTCGATATTACTGACAGTATTATTAAAGTAATAAAAATACTGATAGTATAATTGTGTGTAAGGTAGGAATTGATGGAGTGACGTTCAATACTTACAGTGAAATTAATAACAGTATAATATATTTCTCTTTTATCTATTTTTTATTTGCTATTACTTCTGTTTTTATTAATTGTCTAATACTTTTGTAATCATAGTTTATTTATACTTTTTGCTGTACATCTTATTTTTATTTTTTATAATTTACCTTGTTTATTTTTATATAAACTTTTACATATTTTAAATCATATTTAGCCACACCTTAGTTTACTGTCTATTGTCTTACTTTGTTACATTATTTTAGTTGTTTGTGTCTTTCTTAGCCGTGACAATGCCTTGCTAAGTGGGGTGAAACATTGGCACAAAATAAATAGTTTAATAACTATTCGAGTTCTTTTAACTGCACCCAGGCCATCTTTCTTTTATATATTACACAAGTTCAATCAATAATTTTCTCATAAAAATTATTGTTTGGATTTATGGAATTTCAATGTTTAGAGGTTTAATTTTGTAATAAACCTAAAAGCTGAGAACATATCATGTTTTAAACAAGTATTTTCTTACGTTTGGAACCTATATTTATGGTTAAAAGATAAATTGATACCCCTATCAATCAAAGTTTTGATATGATGTGAAAGGACTCTCCTACTTGCTTTCGAGTACATTAATTTTATTTTTAGTATGATTTTATTGAAATAAATAATTTAGCCTTTTTTTCTCAATCTTGCTATTACAGTCATATATAATATATGTACAGCTATATTTCTCTAACAATTTATTTCTATGGACACTTTTCAATCTTCTTATTTGGCTATCACAATTATCTATATAATTTATATTTTATAAAAGTATTTAAGGGAAAATTCTAAAACATCAGTGAATATTAGATATAATAAATAATAAAAAAAATATCAGAAATTATTGATTTCACTAAAATAAAATAAATTAAAAATAACATTAATCTTTCAGAAATTATTTTAAAAACTATGATCAAATCATATGACCAGACATGCAGTTCAAGCATAAAAAACATACTTTATGATTCCTCCATCAAAATAGAAGGATATGAAGATAAATTGTTAAATAATTGTCCTAGGTTTAGGGAAAAAGGTTATTAAAACCAATGATTGGGTGGTTGGATTTGAAGAGTATAATAAATAAAAAAATTAACTGAATTAGTTTGAATGCTGATTCATTCAAAAATATATTTCTCTATAATTAGTAAACAATCCATTAATTATTAATAAATTATTAGTTATTCATATTCTTGGTCTAGAATGGCTAAAGTTTTTGATAACTTTATAAACTACTTCTATATATAAATTAATATTTATTTATTTTATTCATAATAACTGCAAGATTTAGATTTGATGCTGATACTGTAAAAGAGGATTGTTTACTTATTTGACTCCATAGTTAAATATTTAAATTATACTTAAACTGATTGAGATTACTATTCTACATTAAGGTTCTGGTTTTAATTGTTTTATTAATTAATAAAAATCATCTAATATCATTACGTTACTACCAACTTATAAAAAATAAATGGATCAAATTCATTAAAATATCAAAACATTATTTTACAATAAAATTTCTCACCTCTGTTAAGTTCTTTCTTTTCTTTTGACTTATTCTTACAGCATTTATTAGTAAATAGTTTAATGTTCCCAAAAGAATCAATGGAATAAACACAAAGGTGATACCTGAGAACCAGTAAAATATTGTTTTGTATGTTTTATTGTTTCCCAAAGATGAGTGATGAATAGGGCTTGTTTTATTCGTTTCTGGGTTTATGTTTATTTGTGCATTCCATTCAAATGGAGTAGTAACAGTTGATAACAAGCAGAACATTACTACACAACCTATAACTTTTCTGGCCCTTGCTTCTGTACAAACAACTTTTCCTTTTAATGGATGACATACTGCTATGTATCTCTCTAATGTAAATGACACTGTCAGCCAAGTAGATATACCAACTAGAAAGAAACAAAACAGTGACAGTAATGTTTAAAAATCAGTATTTTGGTGAATGTTCATTATTTTACATTCTATAAAAAGATATATACCAAATGCGAAAGATAATTTAATATTTATTATTATTGTTTAAAACAAATATTTAATTAAAATTTGTAAAATATATATTTATTGTTTTTATATTTTTCTTTATTTAAAAAAAAAGTTAACAAATCTTTAATTATTTATTGAATATAATATCAATATTTTTATAAACTTAGATAAAGAACATGAAATCAGGTATAATTTGTGTATACACCACTATTGGTTTCCTGAAGAAATATTTGATACAGATGTATTTTTACCGATACTAAAATTTGAAGAAGTAGTAGTATTAGTAATCAACTATAGTTTATTATTGGACTAATACAAACTATATTAATATAAGTACTAATATTAATTAGTAATACAACATTAATATTAATACAAGCACTTCACTAACTTAAATTGTGGTAACTTTCAATTCAGTATATTTTCATGTACATGGTTTTAATATTTTTCATTAGAAAATACTTCAGTTGATATTAAAACCCTTCTCTATGATTAGATAAATATTTTTAGAATGATTTTTTTCTGGGTTATTAAATAAAATATTGATAATTCTTTAATAGATTAAATAATTAAAATAAAAACAATACAAAAAGAAGCTATATAAGTACAATATATCATTTTTTAATTTAGTCATCCTTGTATTATCAATTATTTTACTTCTGTGTATGGTCTTAAGTTAAATTACCTGTAGCATCTGCAAACCACACTGCGAACCTCCAATATTTCCAATATAATAAATATTTTGAATCACTCATATGATGTTCTAAACACAGTGTCATATAAAATATTAAATACAACAGATCTGAAACAGCTAGTGCTGTGAGGTATGTATTTGTTGAACCAGACATTCTCTTTCTTGTCAAAACAACTATAGTCATAACATTTCCAAACAAACCAATGATAAAAATAATTGGTGCTGCTACATTTGGAATCCAGAAACGGCATTGTTGTAAAAAATATAATGATTTGTTTTTCGGGGTGACTAATGTGTTTTCTGTGCCATTCATTTCAATTGTAGTATTTTTTCCAAGTGTAACATGACTACAAATTTCTTTTTATAGCTGTTTTAAAGTTAAATTAAACTTTACAGTGGAGAAGAAGGCATTTCTCTTCATCTGAAAATATTTCATTTCGATTTATTACTATATTGAGTCAACATTTTGTTTTCAATATTTGATTTTTCTACATTGGATTGATCATAAATTCTTGTCTAATCAGACAATGTTAAACCACAGTCACAACAGTCAATTCAACAAATTATGTGTAGTATGTTTTGTTGTTTATAATGTCAGCACTAAGCACTATTATAAGCATACTGGGCTGTCTTTCAGACCTCCGAGCTGTAATTAGAACTCTTGCTATTAATACTCAGGGGTGTATCTGTTATATATTTCTCTCCAATTTTAAACAAACAGGCTGCTCCGATTAAAATCAAAAAGCCTCATTATTTCTAAAAATATAAATTTAGAAGATATTAAAAAATAGTTTAACATATGGCTGATTAAGGAAAATTAATTACCAGAAAAGTTTACTCATTTTTTCATAATATAATAACAAACATTGTGAGTGTGCCTTAAAGTATGTCATCTAAATTCTCATGGAAAGCTTTTTATCAATCTAAATTTGATCTAATTAATTGATATACTTAATTTTGTGCCATAATGATCCAATACCAATTTATTTTATAATTTAGCACCAGATTCATTAATTTCTCAATTTTCATGCACACTTGTGCTTTAATGTATATGCTTCCTCCTCTTTTTTAAAAAAAATGTATAATAATAAATAGGAATCATCAGTAATAAATTTGCTTTACTATTTGAAAAATAGGTTAATTTAGGTTTGCACACAAATCTCCTAGAAATTCACTCTGGATTGTTTTTAAATTTAAATTTATGGAATTTGTATCTATCAACTACTAAATCACCCTATTTAAAGTTTGTCCACTCTTGATTTGTTACTAGTACTTACAAACATCAGTATTTTTCCTGATAGGTCCATTTCTTTTCAAGGGAGTGTAAGTACGTTAATTTTATTTGTGAACATTTTGGATATTCAAACTACTTCCTATAGTTAAATCGATTATTCATTACTTTGTTACATATTTCAATTATGATTCGATATTGAAGAATTTTATCAGACGCTGTTAATATATTTTTAACAATTGTGAACTTGAATTCATTTTAAGTTCATTTAAAAAAAGTTATTTGTTTCTGCATTTACATAAAATTTATTTTACTTATTATTTACAGAATATTTTTCTCTTTAGGCCTTGTCACATGTTGAAATCCTTTTTAAACTAGTTTTCTGATTTTTATCTTTGAAAAACATTGTAATTTTCAATGTGTTTCACTTTAATTAAAAATGTTGTAGTTTATTCTCAATTTACATCCCAAAAATATATTTTCACTTAAACATGGATTTGAACAGAATTTATCAGAAAAAAATTATCTTAAGTGTGAAATACGTATTTTAAATGTTTGGAGGGATGTCAATAATGAAGAAAAAAAAAACAATTGAAGGTAATTATAAAGAATTTGAATTTAAGCGGGTTGATACAAATGCTGACTAAATAGAAAGGTACCGCCTCCTGTTGGCAGCTTTATGAAACCATGTTTTATCTGTCAATAAGTCTAGAGCTTTGAGGTTGGTGTGTGCTGCCTTGGATCTCGTCTCTTGTCGGTCACACCTATTTTATCATAAAAGTTTAGTTTCGTTATTTATAATATCTCACTAGGTATTAATTTGAAGTAAATAATGTCCGGTTCTGTGTTATGACATTTTAATAGGTAAGGTAGATTAGATGTAAATGACTTTTGACCGTTATAATTATCGTGACTGGGTGTTAAATAATGTTGTACGCTTTATTTATATTTTAGGCACTAAACAGAGTAATTAAAGATGCCTTCTCACCTCAGATCCATCATGCTACCAGTATCAGCAGTCATAGTGATTGTGTCTTTCTCTTTAACAGGACAGGTATTAAAAATCATTTTCACTCCTTTCATCTTTTATTTTTTTCCCATTGGTTGCTGATAATCACTGATATAGTATAAAAAATAAATATTCAGAACCAGCTATATTACATTTATGATTACATTGTTTATTACTTAGGTGTCTGCTGCTCAATCCCCTTACCATTGCATTTGGTATGGACAGTGTCATACTGACTCTTTGGGTCGTATTCAAAATTGTTTTTATAATGGCACTGCAAAACCTCTCAATGAAACCGGTTATGGTCTTTTAGAGAAATGGTGTCCGAACATTCTTGCCAAACACAGTAAGTTTTTAATATTTACCTAATTAGTTATTAGTCTAGTGAATAATGTTGAAGAAGAACGTTGTTATGATTTCATGAAATAGTTTTTTGGAATTGGTCTTTAGTTTTGTTTATGTATCAAAATATACAAAAAACGTAATGTAACTTACAGCTTTAATCTTTAAAGATATAGCTCTGGTTTTAGTGGTTTTGTATTAAATTACTTTAGATTAATGTTTTATTGTTATAAATATTAATGAGGGTGATTTTCTAATTTCTCAACCGTTATTGTTTTAAATCCAGCAGCTAATAACTTATTTGCAACTTAAAGTTCAAATTCTGTATTATTTTAGTAGTATTATCATTTATTAATTTAGCATATTTTTGAGATTTTCATTGTGTAAATATTAGTACCTTAAAGATGGTCTTTGATATGTCAGTTTTGATTCAGTCAAAGGCGTTGGTGCAACGCAGTTTTTGAACTTAAATTGATTAAAATAGTGTTATCTTTGTAATTTGAAAAAAAATTAGTTATAAAATGAAATAGTTTGTTGTTATCCTAGATGTTGTCTTTTTTTTTATCTCTAATTTTATAGTCGATGATCATTAACCATGTTGGGTTTTCTTATTAGTTGTCAGATACAGTGACATACATATGATGATTTTTTCTATAAAAAGTTTAGCTTTTTTAAAATAAGATATGTATTGTATTATGGAAATTTATAAAGTTTATTATTTTTATTTTTTAAAGATTTACATCTGACATGTTATTTTTTTAGAAGTGTCCTTAGTTTGTAACATATATTTGCATATACATGTATTGAAATATATTGATAGTGCCCTCTTGGGGAGGGAGAGGAATATACTTGTAAAAGTTAGATACTTGACATATTTAATTAATTGGTGACTTAGCTCAAGATGAGGTGTATGTTATGAAAGTACTTGGGTATACCTTGTATTGTATTTCTTAGTGGGGTTAGGTATTAATGATTAGTGGTGTTAGTGAGATAAAAGTTTATCACACAAACTTTGTCAAGGTCCTGCCATCAAGATTTTAAAGTTTTAAGAACCTTAGGTGTTCAATAGTTAATTTATTCTCTGACTACCCATGTCATCCTTTACATTAAATTATTGGAATAAAATGAAATTTTAGTTTCTGAAAATATAATTTGGCAGCTTTCATGAACTGAAACTTGTTATTTATGAATTGTGTTGATATAAATTGTTCTAGCTTTAAGTAACTTATTAGACGAGGTTTGAATGCTAATGAACATTATTCAAATATTTGTGAATTAAAATTTTATTGTAGTGTCAAGTTTTTATTTGAATAGTGTTATCCATTTAATCAGTGGATTTTAGTAGTTTCTATAACAACACTCTATGTGGTTATAAGTTTTGGTTCTTTCATCAACTGATGTTTAAATCCTAAATATTTTAGTTTGATCGTTTTTCAGTATAGTAACTAGATTAATAAGATAAAAATTTAACAATGAAAAGCTCCGGATTTTTCAATTTAAACTAATAAGTGTTAGATGTCTTGTGATTCCTGTTGCTCTATCCTAAACTTTTTATTTTATTTTTAAAAATTTTAATTAGAATTGTTGGAATTGTCATGTTCGAATATCTCCATTTGTAGGATATTCTTTATTTTATTAACGTCTCTGAATGGCTTGGGCGTATTTTATTGGTTCCTTAAACTTTACGATTTGTATTTATGAACAGATTTTTGTGAGTCTGGTTCCTGAATTCTCCTTTGTTTAATGTTCGCTCTTGGAAAATAAAATAACTGTCTTAGACCAAGGTGTTCGTTCGTCTCCCCTTAAGTGCCTGATTGGCAAAGGAAACTAATGAGTAATGAAAGTTTATCCTCTACCTGTAGTTGTTTTTTATTTTTGTTGGCACTGTTTTATCATAGTATTAAATATGAAATATGTTTTGATGCTATTAAGGAAGTAAATAAATCAATAGGATTTTAATACAAACAATATTGCGCTAATGAGCGATGTCCATTGTCGGCCTAACTGATCGTTATATCCGATTTCCTAGTTTTTAAAATTTATTTTTACAGAATGATTCGTGTCCGATAAAAAATTATCTTTTGTCATGATTCTCTGATTAAGTTGATTAAAATGAGTCATCTCATTTGTTATGGGTATCTTATAAAAGACCTGGATCATTCCCTGAAAATATATTTCAGTGTTTTTCGTTGAAGACATTTTGTTGTTTTTTCTTTCCTTCAGTTAAAGATCATTTAATCGTTCTTGAACTGAATGCCCACTGGGACAACCAGAATTGTCTATCAATTATTTTATTGTAGTCGACTCGATTGATTTTTATCTAAAAAAAAAGTATTTGGTTAAAAATAACTGAACGGTTGTAATTTTTGTAAAATGAATTATCTTTTTTTTTTGTTCTTAGCCTTGATGAAGGCTAGAAATTCTGGCCGAAACGTTAGCACTGATAAATAAGTTTTTTAAAACTTGTTTGTGTTATTCTCTGACCGTTCCCCAACCGTCTTCTCATATATAACCGTATTTATATTAAGAAATGTAAAAGAATTGATAAATCAGTAACTAACATCATTTGAAATTTTTGATTTCTTGCTCCTGATGTCTCAATATACTTTATCTTTTCTAGTTTTTCCTCGAAGGAAATAAATCTGCAGTGCATTTTCAATTAACACAGTGCATATTATTTATTATACATTTTAATTGTTTATTTTTTTTTAATAAAAATTGATCTAGTCATATAGTTTTACATATAATTTTGCACCTTTTACCCTGTCATTTTATCTTCTTTTGCGTGAAATACTCAAAATCAATGATTGACCTGCTTTCGTTCCTGTCATTGTCTTATGGTTACGTTCTTAGAATTTGTAAAAAGAAATATCTTGTTAAACAATTGATCTTATTTATCGGGTCGCATTTTAGATTTCATGTATCCTTTAAAATCTAGGTGTTTATTTTTGTAAGTGTATAAAAGATATATTTTGCTCTTTTGCTGGGCTCACTTGCTGAAAAATATCATTTTTTTTTAGACCAGTAATGAGGCTCATCTGCCCTTTTCTTTCCTATTTGTTGATATAAATAATATTGTTTAAGATTAAATTATGATTTAAGCTCAACTTATCCGGTGCTGAGTGATGGTAGAGCGTTGTCATCATATCTGTTGATTACCCATCTGGTGATTCATTAGTCTTTAACTGTATAAATAATTTGATGTTCTGTGAAGATATTTCATAAATTATCTTTCTTTAATATCAATTTTGTGTTCATCCCTTTAAAGTCTATCGTAATCGGTTAATTTTTCTGTTGGCTAAACATTTCATGCAATATATATGTATATATAGTTGACCGTAAAAATTGAAATATAAGAAGGCTTGCTTGGTTAAAAAAAAAAAAAAAAACTTTTAACTATACTTTCCTCTAGAATTATGTTTCTTTTGGAGGTAGACGCAGAAACTTCTTTTATAAAGTTTTTGAAGGAAGAATACTAAAACAGTGTTTGTTTTTGTCTTTTTGTACATTAATAGTCCCTAATTAATATACTGATTGTATTACGTAATGCTTTTGTTAGGAATAGTTCGAATATTGTTTAAATTGTAAGGAGGATTAGTGAATCCTTTATATGAATTTAAAACAGCATGTTTCCGGAAATTCTATAGCGTTTTAAATGTTTAACTTTGTATGTATGTTGAACGCATATATGAGATTAAAGTACGCGATCTGAATGAATCAGGAAGGTAGTGTAGATACGGAAGGTGGAGAATGTAATGTAATGGAATGGGAGAGGGGGAGGGAAGGATTATGTCGTTTCTAAAGTTTATTTTAACATCTAAGAAACGTAATTATTGCAAACAGAATTTAAAAGGGAAGAAATCACACATTTTAATAATGACTTATTAACATTTTCATAGTATTGTAAAGTAATCTGTTTATTTTTCGGCGGAAACCTTTGTTAGTTGCTCACTGCTTACTTTTTTTTTAATATTTCGAATATTTTACTCGAAAACTGTACTTCATCTGGACCATTCCAGATGCTGATTAGAAAATCATTAAGTTGTCTTCAAAGCGAGATTCAAATAAAATAAACTAAAAAAAGAAACATATCTTAAGCAGGCCAATATTACAGAGAAATATAAGATGTTTGTAATGAACTTGGTTTCCACGGTGGTAAAGAAAGTCTGAGTGAACGCACCAGATATTTTTGATAATCTCTTAAATGCCATGTCAGTAGTTTTGAATTTCTTTGTATTTACAGATTGTTATTGGTAGTAGTTAGAA
Source organism: Halyomorpha halys (assembly GCF_000696795.3). Classification (NCBI taxonomy): domain Eukaryota; kingdom Metazoa; phylum Arthropoda; class Insecta; order Hemiptera; family Pentatomidae; genus Halyomorpha; species Halyomorpha halys. Next base: position 1,035,002 of record NW_027107553.1, on the reverse strand, counting down.
ATTGTTATTTGTAGAATGACTAGTTTTTAAATAACGTGTTAGATTCTATTTTCAAAGGATACAATGACGTATTTACCCATGTCTTAAAACTCCATATGGAAGGCGATGTTGTTGACTCAAGAATTAGAACCAGTTTGAAAGTGGGATGTGTCTCCCTCCTGTACCAATACTCAATCGCAATTGTTCTTGTGGACGGTAGTCTTAATAGGATCATTCCTTTTTTTATTCTGCTTTGTCTTGGACCCTTTTATCGCCAAAATATATCCTTGCGTAGCAATAGCCTCTTACTGTTCGCATCGCCTTTGAATACTATCTGAAAATCAATTTATAAAACGTTACAAATCGTCCAATTTCATCACAGATTAATTGAAAATGAGCCAAAAATCATTAAATGAGTAGTATTAAAATTATTTTTTTTTTTTAGATTAGTATATCGGAAACAATGAAAAAGATTTTCGGAATCATTAATCAGGACTAAAAAGATCTAATGAGGGCATCACACAACTTTCACTTGCTATCTTACTTTGAAATGTAATAATTCCATTTACGTTCCACAGCAATATTGTTATAGAACAAGCTGTATGAAATTTTAGGGGAAAAAAAAAAGTTAAAATATTCCTTTCTACATAATGGCTTGTATATTTTTTCTAAAACATAAAATTGATTTAGTTTTAAGAAGTCGAACTTCAACCTTCATAATATATAAAATATAAAATCATTTAATACAATCAGCATTCTCACAGTTCTATACTTCACGTACAGTAAAAACTCAAAATGTGTATAAAACAACCAAATCCTGCAATAATCAACTTTATTGTTTAATTTATAGTATTAATACATGGAGAGCTTATCTAACCTTCTCTAAATTAAATTAACTAACTAAATACTCTCTACATTTATGCAAACATACTTAAAAACTACTCTCACAATTCTATAAGTCCAAGGACAAAGTTTTAGGTTTTTAATCAGTGCAGTTAAGTTTTTATGTATGTTTGCATAAATGTAGAGAGTATTTAGCTGGTTTAATTTAATTTAGAGCAGGTTAGATGAGCTCTCCATGTATTAATATTATAAATTAAGCAATAAAGTTGATTATTGCAGATTTTGGGTGTTTTATAAACATTTTGAGTTTTTACTGTGCGATTTTGCACTTTTTGTGTTTATTACTGCACAAAAATTCATTTTCTAGTCATAGCTCCATCATTTAGTATAGGAAGAATTCCCTTTACTTAAGAGTAGTTAAACTAACCGTATCTACTATGCTCAGTATGGGTAAAATTGATTTAAAGAATGATTTAAATTCTTTTCGACCCGCAATCATTTAGAAACTCATAATAGAGAAAAAAAATATGGGAACATTTCCGAAAATATTGGAACATAATATTTTTTATGACTAACTTTACAGTATAATTCTTGGTCAAATTTTCTTCAAAACTTCATGTGATATGTTGAATTAATGTTGGTACATACACACATTAGGGGTATTTATGATCTTTAGTTTAACATGTTAAATGGAGGAACTCATGTTAAATTGAGAAATATTTCCTTCTTTTAGCATGTTAAAACGATATAACATGGTTGAGAGTCTGTTGCAAGGTCTGTTAAATGGAGAATGACGTCACGAAACCTACAAGCTGAGCTCGTCACCGTTTTGTTTGTTGTGTTAGATTACTTGCTCGTAGTTTGTGTTTCAACTGTGTATTAGCAATGTTTTGGATGTTTTAAAAACTAATAAAGCAATATATGACAGTAATTATAATGTGATGACACCTGTCAATTAGCTTATCTTGATTCTCTTCCTAAAAATTAGAAGACCAACAAAGGAATGGGGGGGGCCCTACTTTCACTCAGCTTCCACTTTTTATTTAATTTAGGCATGTTGTAATAAATTAATTTAATCAAAACTTAGAAGTAAACAATAACATGAAGTTTTGGAAGAAAATGTTATAAAACAAGTTGCTCAGAAAATTCGCTAGGAGCTCTCACGCACAATATATAACATAACTTTAAATATGGCTGCTCACAATCCTATATACTTATAATATTAAACATGGTAAAAGATTTTACATTTAACACATCATGAATACCCCGAGTATTCATATATATATATATATATCTTGGTAGGCAGTTACGACTATTTTTCTTAGCTAGGCAATTAAACCTCAGTTTGCATTCCCATGGTATAGACATATTCGTCAGCAGATAGTTTCAAACTGAACAAAAAACCATTATCAAGAACTGGTTTATTACGTATTATTTTAGATAAGTAATTAGTGCGAAACATAGAGGAAAGAAAAAAAAATGTATAGTTTGGTTATTTTTAAATACTTAAAGTTTTTATTCTAGTATCTTTAAATAAAAAACAAACGATTGATTCTTTCACTTCAATATTACTCTGTTTTTGCGAAATATAATGCCCAAAGGAATAATTTCATGGAGCAGTAGCCGCTTCGAAGTTCATGACTCACGGTATATATTTTTACTGATAAGAAAGAAACACAAGATGCCCGTTATACTTTTTATTGTGCGTCATTTGACATATCTTATTATGATTCATATAATTTGATTACCATGTTCTCTGCCGTGTACCCTAATCATGTTCCATAAAACTTTTCAGTGATATATTAGTTGATGGACTAATGTCAAGAGAATATTTGTCTACCCGCCATCAAGTAATGAGAACTGTTTCCTTTGGCATTCCCCGTTGTCATATCCTCTCTCTTCAGGCTGTAGTCACTGGCCCCCGGCATTATATATATCATATTTTATTCTCAAATGACAAATCATGAACCTTGAAATATAACTAATTACGTACCAAATGGAAATGTACAGAAAAATAAGCAATTATTTTTAAATTTAATATTATGTTTTTTTTTACGGGATTATTATATTTAATTACAAATTTTATAATAACAATGAAGGTATTTTTTAAAAAACATATTCCTTTCGCAATTGTTCTCAAACCTCTTTGGAATTAATATGAGACTTTTTTTAAAATTTTGAAGTGAATTCTTGTGTGTCTTGAGGATCAATCAATAATACAACTTTATTGTTTGTATAGTCATGTTCTACAATGAAAAAAAAAAGTTTATTTATTACAAATACTTTTTTCTACTAATTACTATAAAACTACTAGTATATAGTGTAATTAATTAATAACTATTACAATTATAACATTGCTTTATTATTACTAAAAACATTACTTACAATTGGCTATTACAGTGTTCTCCATTGTGATCCAACTACTCTAGCTTTGTGCCAGAACTGAATAGATTTTGAAATGGAGGTAGGTTTTCGTTGGTATTTCCAACATGTAACGTTTTTTTAGCAGGTAGTCCGTCTGTTATCTATCTTACTGTAACTTATTTTGCTGGATTATTTTTTCCTTCTTGACTTCTCACTTGTAAAATATTATAAAAATGAAACGATGTTTTATCCCGAAATTAATTAATTTACATATAGGAAGATGGTCAGGGTTGCGGTCAAAGGAGAAACAAAAATAATTTACAATTAGGACAATTGGATTACAATCCTATTTATTTTCCTACAAATATTTTTGTTTCTCCTTTGACCGCAACCCTGACCATCTTCCTATATATCAATTTTTACGGTCAACTATATATACATATATATTAATTAATTTACCTTTCAAAACAGTTAAATCTACTGCTGCAACGAATTTATTTACTTCTTCAAAATATTTTTTAAAATTTGTATCCACCTTAAATACTGTACTGGCTTTAGCTTAGAACCGTGTTTACTAAACTTTTTATTTATTTATATTTTTTATTATATCTTTATTGACATTCACAACTGTCCATAATAATACATCCAGTAAATTTGATGTAAGATCATAATGGCATGATAGGCATGTAGAGAAACTACCCATTGGTAGCTGTAAAGTTTTTACATTAAAAGGTCTCGTGGCCATGTTCTTTCCTGGCGCCTTTGAGGATTGTCAGGAATGGAAGAGGAAGCGAGGATAAAAACTAGTGGGTTTGTGTGGTTTAGGAGTTTATAATGGAAGGGTTGATATCTGGTTCGGGCTAGATCAGTTACATATGGAACATTAAGTTCTTTATAGATGATTTTATTTGTGACAAAGGAGCATTGAGGATTGTACGAAGGATTTTGGATTGTATATCCATACAGTTGGATATCCAAAGTTTAGTGAAACTCCAAAGCTCAACTCCGTATTTTCAGGTAGATCAGTCTTTTGTAATGGATTGGAAGTTTGTCTGGAAGTACTAGTAATAGTCGAAATAGAGGTGCAGTTTTCCCTCTTTTCAGTCTTGTGTGAGGATTCCAAGTTAGTCCTTTGTCCAGATGTAGTCCAAGGTAGCGGATCTGTTTTACAGGGGTAAGAGGAACATTATTAAAGTCGGTAGGTCTACGACGAAGAGTAAATGTGATTTGATGTTTAAAAGATTTATTTTAATCCTCCAATTTCGGCACCATTCTTCAAGGGTGGTGATATAGGATTGGATAGTTTGGAAGGTGTTGTCCGAATGTTTGCGATTTTTGTTCGTTAGTTCTGGTCTTGGTTTGGTATTCGTCTAGAAGCGGATAAATAAAATATTTGAAAATCAGCAGTTTTTTTAATTTTTTTAGTTCTCAATTATGATTTGTCAGTAAAGTTAAGTAAATTTGGAATTGTTTAATTTCTGCTTTTAATTTATTAGCCAATTTTGTGTAATACGTTTTGTCAGTTGAATATCTGGTCCTATGCCACTTCGACCTTGCTTTGGGTTATTCCCTTAATAAGAAACTGTGGCAGGTTAGTTAGTTTATTGTTATTAATTCTACTAGTTGAAGTGTTGTCATGTATATTTGTTCTTACTGATTCTGTGAGTTTTTCCATTGCTTCGCCAACGTCTTGTTTTATTTTCAGTCGAAAGTTCAAGTTTAGTTTGTTTTCCAGGTGCCATCTAAATTTGTCCCAGTCAACCCTTTCTGTAATCAATGATGGAGTGAAGGGGTTAGATTCGAAGTTTGAATTAAAAAAAAATCAGAACTGGACTATGATCTGATGAAAGGTTATCCAGGGATTCACCAAAGGCTTGGGAGGAGGAAATCTGAGAGATGATAAATATGTCAACGATATCAAGCCGTTTTAGAGGGATGTAGGCCAATAAGTCGGTAGCATAAATATTGTAGCGGGAAACACGGAATAGGATTTTACCATGGGAGTTGGATGTTCGGCATCCCCATCGTTGGTATTTAGTATTTTAGGCTCCTCCAGCAATGAAGCGCATTCCGAGGGTTCGGAATAAGGAATCAAGGAGGTTAATATCCAAAGTTTCCAAATTTTGGGTTTCAGGCGATAGGATGCGAGTTTGATCTAGGCCTTTTGATGCCATGAAATGTGATCTCTGCTCGTGGAGATTGTTATAAACTTCACTGCCTCTGTAGCTTACTGGGTGGTCTTTTTCATGTAGTGCACATTTTGCCGGTTGGTAAACTTTAACTTAAATTATTATGAAAGACTAGTCCATCTAAACAAAAGGATGTTTGGTGGAGAGTTAAAAAACTGATAAGATATTATGTTTAAAAAAATACTACTCAAATATAGAATGATGTATAAATAAATGTTATCTTGTTGGAATCATAACGGGTGTAATCTCATCAGTACAGGAAACTTGAATAAGTTTTGTTTAATATAACATCCTGTTATATACTGAGAGTCTCTAATTTCTACTATTTTATTTGATTTTCGCTACCATTATAGTGGCTTGTAGTTTATATTTTAGTGGTATTGCTTATTTTCTGACCTTATTCCAGTTCTTCTCATCTCGTGCACACCAAATACTAAAATTTTCAGTGGGATGGGGGTAATTTTTTTACAGATTTTGATCGCAAATAATATTATTTTATATGTCATTACGATTGAGGCATTTCTTTATCTGTGCACCATCGTAATAACAGCCATTTTAGTACCCTTGGCTGGTTATTTCTTGGTTAGATAAATTTAATTCTAGAATAATTGTGATTTTTATTTGAACTTTTCGTACTTTTTCCTCTCAAATCTTTAAATACCCTAAGGAATCATACGCGGTATCGTCCATTTACGCCTGTAGGACTAAAAACGTGCCGATATGAATTCGTTTTAAAATTTCACTTCCGTAAAAAAATATCCCCAGATCATTTTGGAAATTATAGAGTTACGTGGGTTGAAAAAAAAAAAAACTGGGAAAGTTTATAAAATTAGTCCTAACAAAAGACAGGTCAGATATCACAGTTACGAACGACCGAATATCAATAAAAATAGGTAAATGTTTAGTGAGGTGGTGTTCACTGTTATACCCTGTATTTGATACATTGGTCAGAATTGTCATTTGAGTTGTTCACGTATATAACACTTTAAGTTGTAGCAGTTTAATTTTATTAGCTGAAGAGTTACAAATATAGAAAAAAAAATGGATCATGTCTCTACAACTCAAATTTATGGTTGTTATCCATAAAACTTCGAAACAGAAACCTTCATTCACGTTATTAAAAGTACATTATTTATCAATTTAATTACTGTAGTAAATTAATGGATGTAAAGTACTTGTTATTGATATCTATGCATGCCTCCTGTATAATGTGTTTTGATGAAGGATGGGAACTGGGAACACCGACATCTCCCAGTCACGTTACCTATACGTGGTCGGAGTCAGGAGATCAACTACCGTCGATTGCCTACCTCTCTTAGATTTCAGTTGTATTATTTATGAACTGATTTGAGAGTTCTAGTATTTCCCCAATATAAATAACATATTATACGACAGTATACAGTAAAGAAAAGAAGCGGTTCTTAAACTTATATTATCGCGTTGCGGTGAAAAGAAGTCGCGGCACTCTTGTTGAGCAAAATAAAGTTTACTCTACAATTATACTGTAGACCAGTTGAATTTGTAGGAAAAGAAGAAAAACCAGCGTATAGCAAATGCGCGAATGTGTCGTATATTTATAATTTTAATTTTTTTTTTTTTTTAATATTTGTTGAAAGTCGCATTTCCTTGCGGTACCTCTGATATCTGCTTGGGGCACCTAGCAACAAGGTGTACAGAAATAACGTTCCCAACCGCCAGTGTTTCTGAATACCGTCTAGAATCGTGTTTCAGTTCGCAAACCGTTCGATCGATTTTCATTCCTCTTCATGCTTCGTGTTAGATAGCAATCATAGTGTCTGTTGTGGTAGGGCGTAACCAACTTAGATGTAGTATTAGTTATTAGTTCTGAGATGAATGTAAGATGTTCTGGGATGCCTGAGTAATGTCAGCTCAGGGATGTAGTCATTGTGCGGGGGAAGGGAAACTCAAAAAGTTGGAAATTTGCGATTTCGAAAACTGCTAAAATGTGGTTTGTTTGTTTGTTTATTCAGAAATTAAGGCGTAAAACCCATCGGTCATCAACGCCAACACCCCACTCATGTACACACCCAGTGTTCAATTATATAAATGAAAAAAAAATACATATATATGTATAAAATAGATAGATAAACATAAAAAACCAAACACATAATATATAAAGTATACGAAAATACATAATATACAAAGAAGTATATATATACACACATATGCATACGCATACATTCATATATATACATTATATATTTACAAATAGTCCTTGTATTTTCAGAAAAGACATAATCTTATTTAAATATGTTTCTCCATTTCCCAAGGCCTCTGATATATTTGAAGGTATACCCAGTTCATTAATTCTTCTCGCGTAGAAAACACACTCTTCGAAGATATGATTTATTGTCATTCTTTGATTACATTTCTGGCATCTGGGTGGATCCTCCTTTGTAATTATGTGAAGGTGTGTGAGCCTTGTGTATCCTAGTCTTAGGCGTGTCAATACAACCTCCTCCCTGCGGTTGCCACGACTGGAGCTGCTCCATGCCTTGACATTTTTCTTAATCACCTTAAATTTATTTGGCGGGCTGTTGTCCCACAGTGCCTGCCACACTAAAATGTGGTGAAAGGTCTTACCTTAGGGTTACTCACATTTAAAATCAATACCAACACCTTTGATTTAAGAAAATTTTATAGATACATTGTTATTTTAAGTATAAAAGAAAATTATTGTTGTCAATTGTGAACATTTGTAACAGAGAGAATAAAGGTTCAAATGTAAAATAGTTAGTAATTCAAATATTTTAATATAGTTAGGAAATTCGTACAAATTTTTTGGAAATTTTGGATTTGATGTTTGAATTATTAAATTTTATCGAATCTATAAAACAACTTTTTTCGTTTACATAAAGTCATTTATACATTGCTTATGTTCAGAATGTCCCTGGACGAGAAGAGCTGGTGGTTTCGTTTCATTTCAAAACTATTTTTAGTTTGTTGTTGTTCCTAAAAAAGATGAGCAATATGTTTCTTTGTAGCTTTTCTATAGATGCGTAAGTAGTTTCAAATTTAGTTTATAGGAATAAAATCCGTGTTTCTTGGAACTCCTTGCTAGTGATTAGTGGAAATATATTTGTGAAGATATAAAATTTTATAATGATTTTGAAGGAATAGATTTTACTTGGTTAAATCGATTCACATGTTGCTTGCGCCACCTGTTTTCTTTCGTGTGCTGACACATTTATCTTAAGTTACTTATAAGCTGCTTTATAATTACTTAGTAATTTTCCCTAGAAAATCATTATTGATGGCATCGATGTTATTCTAGTTGGCATGGTTATAATGTAGACTAATCAACGGCATATACATAATGATAATAAAAAAATTTCCTCATTATTATTTTAGTATTTTTTTGAATTTTAGTCGTTGGTGTGTTGTTTCATATCAAAACGATGAAAATTCGTCGAACCAAAATTACTTAAGGAACATTTTCATAGATTCATTGAATGTACATGGAGGACATATGGTCCTAGTGAAAGGTGTAGAAAAGGGGAACGGAATTTCGGTAAAAATATCACTCTGACATTACTAGCCTCGTGTTCTAATGACTTTAGGTCTGGAAAAATTCTTGTAATCTTTGCTTCTTTTTATACTCTTATAATCTTTTTATTTTTTTTTTTAAAGTTTTTGAACTTGTATGCCGATGTAATTAAGTAATTATTAATTTGTTTGAAACTTTAGCCTTCATTTTTTCGCTTGACGACTAGCTAAAAGTAAGGACCACGCAAATATTACTCAATTTCCTTTCTTCCTTCCTCTTTCTCCACATTTCCTTAATTTCTTGGTATTGCGCCTTTCCCTTTTCTGTCCATTCTTCTACACTCCACTCTCTCTTTTCTTCCCAAGAAACATCTTGTTATAATATTCTTTATTCGTAGATTAAAGTTAGCGACTGAGGGATGATTTTATATTTGTTAGTTGATCGAGTTGCATTCTTATTATTTATATCACTTATTCATCAAAGTCTTTTTGAGAATGCGAAGAGAAAACCACGTTAAGTGCAACAAGACCTAAATAGCTTCCTTTTGGCTTCGTATAGACGACAGCTTTATTACTGTATTGTTAAAATCAGTATGTATTTAGTTATTGAATTATTGACAATTGAGTTAAATCCATAAGTTAGTGAGGAATGAAGGTATTTATTGATTCTGTGAACCCTTTTAGGGCCTTAACGTACGAAACGACTGAAATACACAAGGAAATGTTGAATTTAATAGGTGAAACTACTGCATTTAATTGTAGCATGCTAAGTGTTATGAATGTGCTTTGAATAACAACTTAGTATTCAGCTTTTTTTTTTTTTTTTTGTAAAACTACTAACATATAATAAAAGCATCAAACTTCAAGATTCACTTAAAACTTTAATTCATAAAAGAAAGAGAAAAAATAAATATTAATCGGAAAAAGGGTATCCATTTATCGATTTAAACTTAATGGACATACTAATATAATAAATATAATAATACTAGAAAAATATAAGTTGCCAGCAATATTAATAGATCGCTTTAGTTCGGGTGTTTTCATCCATTCCTTGATGGAATCATTTTTCAATACCATTTTAGTATTGAGAGACTATATTCTATAGTATACCCGGAACATAGAACTGGTATTTTGAGTTCGCGATCAAGTGCAATGCAGGGTTTTACCAACAGGTGAGTTCTCAGATAGATGGATTCGAATAGATAGATAGATTTTGGTGGTGGTCTTTGACTGAACCGCCATTGCAATATCTCTTTGGCTTTGATTGGATTTTGAGAATGAATTGAATTTTAATGTTTATTTTGAACACCCGCGTCAAATGGTTTTATTTCGCTTTCCTCCTCTAATTGGATTATTCAGGAGATAAATTCTAAGTTTTGAAATTGTAATTTTGATTATTATACATGAGGGTTTCATTTAATTTTTAATAGGTTTTTTAATACACTGTTACGGTTTCCTATAAATTTCTTAATCAATGCGATTTTCGGTATGGTTCCGAAACGAACTGCTCTCAAGGAAATATTTTAGGTGTTTTCCCGAACACTAGCCAAATATTTCTTGATGTATATTTGACTAACAAGAAATATTTATACCTCAAAAATCATACGTTTTCAGTTGTATAAACATACAAATATTTTCTTCGTTACGCCATGTTATTTATAAAATTGTTTATTCGAATCTTGATGTTTACTATTCGGAATTCGCCAACGTTATTTTAGTTTGAAGAGGAGTCCATTGTGAAAAATTATCCAATTGTTTTAATTATTATGAAAGGAATATGGTCCGGGTGCGGTAAAAAAAAAAACTCAAATAGTAGAAATATACTATTTTAATGAGCCAACGTTTCGCCTCACGTTGCAGGGCTTCTTCAGGGCTATTTTGACGGCAGTCAAAACAAAAATCCATTTTCCTCTGCCGTCAAAATAGCCCTGACGAAGCCCTGCAACGTGGGGCGAAACGTTGGCTCATTAAAATAGTATATTTCTACTATTTGAGTTTTTTTTTTTACCGCACCCGGACCATATTCCTTTCATCTTTACACACGGTCAATTAATAATCTTCCAGTATTCCACCTGTTTTAATTATTGTGAATTGGATGATTCCAGGTTTTTCAAAATGATAAATATATTAATTCTTATTTGGTGTATTTTTCGTATTTCAAAGGGACAGTACCGATTGCAGTATGTCTCAGGTATGGGCACTCATTTGTTAACAAGGTGTGAAGGGAATTCAAAGCATTTTGACATACATAGTGCAACAATATTTCCTTTAAAATATGAATTCCTATCTTATATGCATATTTTAAGACTTTATTGACAATGTTACAAATATCATTAAGTCCTTTAAATCGTGAAAACAAAAATAAAATAACTAATAAAAAAAAAGATCTCAAAAATTTAATTTTATTCTTCTTTTAAAAACAGTTCATTAATATAAATTAATTCAATATTTATATTTTTGTAATTATATTTCTTGGTAAAGTATATGTTTAAAAAAATATCACAAATCAGTTGACATAATTTCAATTCTCTATATGCTCTGCCTTGATTTTATTATTCTTTCACCAACATTTTGTTTACTGTGAATCAATCACCCAGTTTACTATCATGCATACATTGCTAAAAAACAACATTTAATTGGGTTTGAGCCAAATATCGATGAGATATTTAATTATTTAGTTTGATACTTTGTTGATTATATTTGGTTTATCAAATAAATTTTATCCGCCATTGTTTGTTCGTATTATACCCCAACATTTCTCTTTATATTCATTTTTGATTTTTCTATGTACACCTTTTGGTTTTACTATGTTCCCTGGAATCGTCTTCTTTGAATCTAATTTTCGTTTAACTTGGTGTATTTAAGTTAGATTTGGCTTCATTAAAATCCGCTTTACTTTAATTTAAAAATCGTTTGTATATAAGATATTTAAAAATTTATATTGCTACAAAAAAAAAATACACGTGAGATATGAGATGATAGTGGGTGTGATAAAACACACATTTGGTTTACAATTAATTTAGAATTTTTTAAATCAATTTAACTCTCTTTTAACCATTTCAACCATATTGTACTTATGTCATTTTTTGCGCCTTTTAATTATTCTATAAGGAATTATTATACTTGATTAAATATGATATTTAGTTCATAAAACAAATATAGACTGAAAAATACATTAAAGCAGAGTACTTCATACAAACGCTGTTGGCAGTCTGAGATTAACATCAATCACACAGGGCGATCATTAGCGTTGATGGCACTCACTATATCGACTATTGTGTTGATGGTATAAAGGCTTTTCAGGATAATTCACCAAAAGTTTTTCCTTTCCAACGTGCGTTGCGGCCAATCGTTAGACTATATATATAATATAATTCTTAAAAAGGTAGAATTAAATAGAGGAAAAAATATACAAAACATGAATAGAAGTATAGTCAAGTAAGAATAATTCAGTCATTGTTTTTGTAATTTTAGCACTGGACGGGGAATAGTTTACCAGGCCTATGGTTCAGTTTCGTAATGAAATGTTAATATATTCGTAATCAAGAAGAAGAAGGATTGAATTCGTGGATTGCAATTTCATCAATAAGTACCTGAAGGGAGGTGGTGGGGTATTAGTGAACGAAACAAAAATTGTATATTTAGGGCATGTCTGTGCCTGGAATGTTCGTTAAAATCGACCTTCCAGAAATATTTTTTTAAAGAATTGATTTTACACTTTTTAGAAATTTATCAAAATTCAAATTCAGAATTCGAAATAAATAATTGGTTCTTATTATTAGCAATAATAAACAATCGATGAACGGCTTCGTTATCTTTTGTTAATATGTTTACTGATTGATATTCGTTATTTTCACATCAAGAAATCATAAGAAAGTTCAATTTATATAAATTAACTGTAATCTTGAAATAGTCAGTTTCTAATAATTTTCATTCTGAGGTTTATCTAACTATTTCTGCTTACCATCACACAACCTTTGACTATCTGATAATTCTTATTATTATATTTATCTTAAAACCCCCTCTTCTCTGCTTGTATTGCTAATTTTTTACATTGTTTTTCTCCTTCTTTAAAGTTAAAGACGTTAAAGGCTAATTATAATTATCCACTTACAGTTTATCCTATATTATTCATAAATTAATCTTACTTAATATCTCTGCATAGTGTTGGTTTAAATTTCTTGTATCTGTTTTGAAATTCACTGTATAATCAATATTTTCAGATATGTATATGGATTCAAGTATTTTCCTTTTGAATGTATTATTCTCTTTATGTAAAATGATTGTATTTTCAAAATCAAAAATATGTTGGTTTTTGGTTGCATGCTGTACTAGTGCCGTTTTATTTGGATCCTTCTTGTTTTTCAAATCATTATTGTGTTGATAAATTCTGTCACCTAATAATTGCTTTGTCTCACCTATATATATAGCTGGACAATTTAGACAGGGAATTTTATATTTAAATTTTGAATATTAGCTATATTTACTTATATCCTTCTACCCTTTTATATTTTATCTCCAATGTACCAGACACATTTTTGTTATATAAATATTAATAATAGTAAATTCTAGCTACATATATCCTGATTTATGAAAACTCATTCACTATTTAGTCTGGTTAATGAAAGATTTGAATAAACATATTCCTGATATATATTATTTCTCTGTCAACTGTTTTAATAATTTGTTATACCATTAATAATGTTTAAGTAGATCATAATAATCTACACAAAAGTTAAATTTTTTTATTTATAATAATTTATTTTTTAGAAAACAGCGTCCTCATCTTGCTGAACATTGAGGAAATTGTGTGATTGTTAAAATTTGTATTATTAATCCACTTAGAAGTCAATTATTTATTAATTGCCGCAATCTAGGTTAATGAGTAATTTGGTAGTCCTTGCGTGTTATTATAATTTATCAGAATTAGTCGTTCTGGTTTGGAGTGCAGCTCTCCAGCTCATTCTGAATTTGTTCGTTGAATTTTTCATTATGTCATTTAAAAATTAATGTGGTACCATTAATATTAGGTGTGTAGATTATTATCTACTGATAATTTCTTTTTTTCAATTCTGTTAAAATGATGGAAATAGTATTAGAAGATGGTTACCTCCGGAGATGTCTTTGACTCATAGCGTGGGCTGAAGAGATCAATTATTAAATTGGTGTATGTGCCGGCTCTGCCCTCATACCCGCCGAAGGCAAGCTAGTCCGATCTTCCTAGTCTCCAACTAATAAACCTTTTTAGATCGGCACTTACTAATGTAATAGTACTATAATCTGCCTGCTAGAAATCTCCTGCAACGGATATCTACATAGTATTAGTGAATTCGATTTAAATTATATTTAGTTGAATCAAATAACTAATCAAACTTATATAAGTCACAGTTATATTATTATCAAATGTATCGTGAAATTTGTAATGAATCGGTCAACTCCCAATCATAAAGGCTTGTCATAAATGTATTACCTAATACAACTTTTTCTGTGTCCTTAGAAATAAATCAGGCATCTTAGAATTCGTCGCCTTTAACCAAGACAAGCATTATGAACTTACTATGCAGTTTTTTTCCTGTTATTCCCTTCTTATTTCTTAGTTTTATTAGGAACGAAATTAATTCCGCTTAACTTATTCAGAAACAATACTTACTTCTATGTAAGCGAAATTTAAGTGGCCGTTAATTGATACGAAATTTTTCCACTTAGGCATCAATGCTAACTTTTGTTAGTCCTATTAATTTTGATTTGTTATAAAATATATTAATTATCTTTAATTTATTGAGAGTTTTATTTTATATTTTCTATGTTGGTATGAAAAGAAATGTTTACAGATTTTATTTTTATCAACTTTTATTTTAAATAGTATTATTTTATTATCGTTTTTCGTATTTATTTACTATCGTATTTCAAATTTACACCGACCTTTTTTTTTATATCATATTTACTAGGCCAACCCCCTCTTTACGACTCTCTGAACTATAACTGATGTAAATAATTAAACAAATAGTTATTGATTTTTCATTTTACTGCCGTCTAAGAATTATACCCGAATCACTTACACGAAATAGGTTTTCTCTTACATACTATTAAGTTGGATAAATAATTAATTTACGAACTGTTTGACTTTAGTGATTTTCCTTCGTGTAGGATGACATTGAAAAAGGTTAATTTGTTGTAAGTTGGAAACTTCTCGAACAATCATTAACATAAATTAAGCAAGATGAATTATGTTCTATTTAACATTTCTGAAACGTGAATTTCACTTATTCCTCATTGAATATATCTTTGTATGAACAACTATTACAATAAAAAATATTTTTATATTTTCATTAGGCTCATTAAATTAGTATATTTCTACTATTTGAGTTTTTCTTGACCGCACCCGGACCATATTCCTTTCAAAAAATATTAATTTTTACTGTTGATTAATACTATTTTTATTTTATATTTTTTGATGATAGATGCGTTCATTTTATCAAGTTAAAGGAAGCATGGTTGATTAAAAAAAAAAAAAAATACAATTTATACTTTGTTTATGTCGAAAATATGTTTTTCAGATATGTTTATACTTACTTTTAAATAGTACTTATCATTGTTTTAAATTAATTATTTTCTCTTGTGGTATTCTATGATTATTTAGTAGTAGGTTAAATAAATACAGTGGCTTTACCATTTTTATTTTTTAGTATTAATGTGCGGTACTTTTTTTTAGTTGACTTATCTAAACCCTTTATTTTTATTTTGTGAGCGTGTATTATAACTTCTTTCTCTTAGCCCTAATTTCATATTTGTAGTAGGTTAAGATCTGATGTTAAAAAACACCTTAGAAGTAGCTTGATTTATAGTTATATTTCTCTAGTTTTTTAAATTAAATTACTGTTATTTATTTTTTTATGTAAACTATTGAAATTATCATTTCATACTGCATAAATTGTTTCAAAAGATCTGATTATTCATCTAAATTACTACGTACGTAAGATTTTTAATATAGAATCTTATGAGTATAAAGATATTAGTCGTTTTACTAAGATAGCAGGCGATAGAAAAGCAATATTTTAAAAATAATTTTCAGCTTATATTGCTGTTATTGTAACTGAGACGAATTCGTACCATCTTGAGTGAGATCCGCCTGCGATGTGTAATTTAACCTGTCTTGGTTCTGTGGTCGATCGAATGGGGAGTCACTTAACAGCTTGCAGTGGCCTTGAGTCTTGTATTCGCTAGTTGTACCTCAACTATATTCTCATATTTATAAAAGTTATTAACATTTATTTATTTCAATTTTAAAATTACTAATATTAGTCTGTTAATCCGGATTTATTTAGTGGGATGCATATACATTTTGCTTCATATTCATCGCCATGTTTTTCATTTTTTTTTTTTTCATAACGGTAGATCCTTTTCTTCCCGACTGGATGAACTCTTTCTATCTCCCTAGTTGTTGCACACTTCCAGGAAAATATGAATGGATACTCATGTATTTTAAAAGGCAAATCTTATAGAATATTGTGTTGAATAAGTAGCGATATAATTAGTAATTTATAAAGTATTCTTTTGGGAATCCTAAACCATTGTCAGCTTTTCCTTTTATCTCCGTTTTCCTCAATTCCTTTCAGCCTTGAAATATTTTATTTTTCGTTCCCTTATTGATTTTTTTTTCACTGAAAGGTCCAAGGTTCAAATTAATACTAAGGCAACATTAACATATTTAATAATTTCTGTGATTCCCTCTAGAAATCATAATCTTTACAAAGCATAGACTGTGAAATTGTCTTCTAGGATTTATAAAATCACATTCGTTGCATTGGTGTTCTATTCATCCTTTCCCATGTATTTAAAATAGTCCACCTACTTCTTTATTGGATCTGTTATATATTATATTCTGAAATTCCTCTCGGAACTTAAACTCATAGCTTTAAACTGTTTGGTTGACTGCCTTACTGTTGTAATTGATAGCCCCTCTAACTACGAAGCATGAATCTACGTGATCGAATCCCATTACGGTCTCTTGAAAATACTATTGGAACTTCTTGCCAAATTGCGGTATACTTTTGGAGTTTAACAAATTTTATGTCTCTCTCAATCAAAGTTTATTATAAATTTGTTTTATACAATTTGTCTTTTATTTATAATTGAAAATTGGCTGCTTATTATATTCTTCTACAAAATTTTTAGGAAATGATTCGTCAATGGTTACTTTCTCTGAAATTATTCATAGCTAAAAATACATTTTATTTCTAGTTGCACTGATTAGATGGTAGTAGATTTTTGTAAAACGAATATTAAATGTAATTTTAAAATTAAGTCTAATGAAAGTATATTGTAAAAGGTTTTTAAGAACATTTGAATTTTTAATGTTTTTGAATAAAATAAAATAAGTGGATATTTATAGCATATTATTGTAGCACTTAATCCCATCATTTTGAACACTAGATCGGTTCAGCCTTTGAACCGCTAGTAGCTGGCAACGTCGACCGTCCATTGTTGCCTATTACTTCCGTTACTGTAAAAAAAAAAAATAGACAATGTAAAATGTATTTATTTATAGGTTTATTTAAGAGAACTGTAGGCATTGAAACCATTACGGCAGACTGTTGAAAAAGAGGTAAGGGATTCCTAAGATATCAACAGTGAATGACGAGTTAGGTTGTGGAGCGAGGGTTGGTTAACGCTGCAATTTCTCAGGCCCACCTTATTTCGTGATGGTTACTTTTACAGTGACAGAATACCGGAATCGTAGAGGTTTTTTAATGTTACTAACTATTTTTACGAAATTCCGAGGTAGGGGGGTAAAAAAAGGTCCATTACTTTAACTAGGAATGGCTTCAGTTTAGTCCTCCAAGTCTTGGAGTAATCGATCGGAGACTAAATACATAAATTCAATTGCTTCTGTGTTTCGATTGCGACGGTTATAGAAATACCAGTACTCAAGTATTTTAAGAGATGGTGAACTGTTTTGATTCTCTTAATGTTAGCAGTGTTGTGAAGCTATTGTGGCGTGAACAAAGGTCAAACCTCATCTCATCTAACTAAGTCTGAGCAGATCATATTTTTGTGCTGGAGCTGCTTTAATTTGGGGAAACGATGGTTTTTGAAGGTTAGATTTGAAATATTTCGAAAGTAACATTAGTTACTATGTTAAACAGTTCCGAGTACCGGATGTGTAGTGAATTTATTGTATTATGAATCATGATTATCGATTAATACGATCCATTCAAGTTGTTTATGTAAATAACGAACGTATTAGTAACAATATTAAATAATGAGGATCTGTGGTTAGATGCCAGCATTTAAGACCAACATTTTGCTGGGATGAAAGTATGTATGAAGCCAATCGAATGTGACCAAGGTAATTTGTTTTTGAGAAGTTTAGTATAAGGAGTTATGTAAAGAACCTTTCTTGATATTTATTGTTATTAAAATGATGCAGAAGGCTGAGTATTGGAGTTGATAGCGGTTGGTGGCCTGACCTTAGAGGATGTTTTGTGTTGATAGCTCTGTCCTGTTAAGAGTCCATTCTCCATGGGCTCCATTGAACATTATGCAGTCGTTCTTCGCTGACGTAGGCTATGGGTCCGATGCTATTTCCATCTATTTGGATGCTTTATTTATAAATCCGGTCTAGTCCTGGCTGCCTAGTCTGATTTCCACTCCAAGGGTATTCGTTTTGTTTTAGTACAAGGTCTTAAACTCGAATAGTAATTAATTTCCTAATAATAATAATCTTCATAAATAGCCTAGTTTTTTATGTCCCTCCTGGGATCATAAAGAATAAAAAAGATTATATAGCTCATATTACTTTTTTTGGGGGATCAAACACTAATTTGTTATCGGTGAAAACGAGCTTAAGCGCTGTCTTTAAATGGAATTACAAATATTTCCAAAGCAGATGAATGCGACGGAAGAGCGAAAAGAGCGTATCATAACCTTTATTTGTTGGGTTTTCCAAAAAAATTATGGATACCGCTGCTTTGGTTGATTAGTAGTACGTTCAACAAAACGAAGTATTCTTTTTAGTGGCTGAATTATTCTGTAGATTGTAACAGTGGTTCTTTTTGACAAACCCTCGGTTCAAATTTGTTAGGAATGATAATTAAGTGTTTTGAGAGCGCAAAACAAATTTTTATTAGAAGATAAGTAAAACATGTGATGAAATCCTGGGGGTAGGGGGAATTAAAATCATTTAGGTAGTTTATTTCGTGGAGACTTTTTTCCGCAAAATACTAATTATCTCCTTAAATTAATTTTAAAAAAAATCGTAATACTTATAGGAACTTAAATTATTAAGTTAGTAACATAAATTATTAATTTCTAATTACTTATTTTTTAAACCAATTTTTCACTAGTATCAATAAATTAATTCTATAATTTAAAATGCTAAAAAAATATTATTCCATGATATTTATTTATGATATCAAATAACGCTCACTTTAAAAATATCAATATCAGGTCATTCCTTTTCTTAGTTGACACATCAAATCAATCCTTGTATTCCTGAAAACGGTCTCGTTCCATGTCAATCACATTCGTTAGCTTTCGGAAACATTTGACATTCCATCTCAGGTCGGCGGCTAACAGTGATACGGCGGTAATAAGAATTTGAAGTTTAAGAGCTTGCTTAGATAGACTGATATTATAAAAAAATAGCGCACTTTTACAGGTCTGTGGTAGGGAGACAAACCATGAAATTACAACAGTAAAAATTAATATTTTTAAAGAACCAAAGCATCGGGGTCATTATATCATAAATACACGCACCTGAATATCACCCTGTCACTATGAAAACTGAACAGTGACAGCCAGTAGGCAGAAAATAAATAAAATAAATTTTGCTGAGCATAGATGGTGTTTCCCGTACACAGTGATTCACAAATAAAAAATGCACGGTAATGAGAAATTTTCTAGTATCAAACTTTTGAATCAGTTATTGTTTTAGAAGCTGCGTTAAAAATAATTATTAATTCATTTATGAAAGCAGCGTGCTATGGAATTTCATTATTATAAGGTTCTACCGGAAAATGAACATCATGAGTTCGCAGAGAAGATTTAACCGAAACTAATGTAGCTACCGGCGGTTTTTGTAATAACTGAGGATCTTGAGACTACAATAAAGAAATTTGATCGGTGGAAATGAATTTTTTCTAATGAATATTGTAGACAGAGATGAGAAGAACATAATAAAAAAATTGTCCATAAAACAAATGATTCCAGTATCACTATAATTGAATTTTTATTTTAGAATCACCCATTCAAAGTTTTAGAAGAAGAAAATATTATTTTTAGAGTTTGTATGTTACTTTCACATTTGCTTTACAATAATGTTATGTCTAGGGGCTAAGATTTTAATGTAATAAAAATTCCAAATACTAATGAATTAACTATTCTAAATAACATATATGTTGAATAATTTCAGAACAAATATTTAATATCTTTATGCATGTGTGTATATTTATATTTAAAAAAAAATTGCTCATTGTCAGGGGAAGCGGTTGAAAACTTGTGCATTTTTAAAGTTTCTAACATAATATTGCCATATCAGACTTTTTTTTACCTCGACCATGGAAGATAATTAGAGCCTGATATCGAATGTCAAAAACTTTCCAATAAATTGACATTTTCTATAACATCTGATTTCCACTGAAAGATTTCGGTAATCAGCAATGTTTCTTTAGAGCCTGGATTTTTTAAAAGACATTTTAGAGTTCCATCTGAATTAATAAGTTATATGTTTTTTTAAGAGAAGCATAATCTGTAATTCAAATCGTTAGTGCGATGATTATTTTTCAAAAATTATTCAACAGTTTGTGAAATAGCTAGAATTGACTCACCATCCAGTTTTGAAACAACGTCCTTTATTTGGTTTAAGTACTTAAAATAGTACTCAACCAACTCCCCTATCTCGTGACCACTAGCCGGTCATTTTCCTGTGTAATTTTCCTTGAAACTTTGAACTTGATTTGGAACTTTTAAAAGGTCTTTTTTAACAGATAAAATCAATTAACTATCTCCAAGAATCCAGGCCCAACACTTTCTAATAGCAGACTTCGCTGGAACACTAGCACAATTTATGTATTGTATTTTAGGATAAAATACAATTGACATTACTTCCCTAATTGATAATGCCATCTTACAAAAACTCTTTCTCATGTAACTTATCATTTAGACTAAGAAGATTAATTGAAGTTAAAAAACCGTGCCATGGAATCTGGAAATGTACAAATAATGGATATCAACAATATACCGGACTTCAATATCGGTGTTTTGTCAACTTGTGGTCCCAATTATGTTCTCGACATTCTTCGTTTGAAAAAAAATAAAATAAAATAAAACAAAACCTTGAGAGTCACGCATTAAAACTGTATATATTAATTTCTTCTAACTAGCAGATTTACTCTCAGAATTAGAATCTTTTTTGCTCTGAGAAAAATGTGAATATGAAAGGAGGAAGCATGAAATTGAATTATGTGTTTTTAATTGACACGCTGGGCCGACCGGATACTATAGAAGAATGTGAACTGATTTTAAAAAAAAAAAATTTTTTATCGTATCCATTTTTATTTAAGATCTGCCATGGAGTGGAATATGTAAATTAGTGAAACATGTAAGTATATGCAAATATCAATTGGTTTAAATTTATCCCAAATGTGTGAAAGTGAGTTGATTCATGGTGATATTTTGTCCCAGAAAATTTCAGTCCTACCCAGTTATGACGTGTTCACAAATGCTATATGATCAATTTAGTGACTTGCTTAGTTATAAATAATACCTGAGCGTTTACGTTTTGGTGAAATGAAGGTTTCCTGTTTCCTGTTTTCGGTTTGTTTGCACGAGCTTCTTAGAACTCAAACGAAGTTCTGCATATTCACTCTTCAACGAATAAGGTCTTATATAGCCTTAATTTTACAAAAAAATCTACATATGCTATGCTGTAAAATCTCAAATTTTCAGATATTTTTTCCCCACTTATTTCATCTCACATCCCGATACATCACCCTTTAAAAAAATGATCATAATCCCCGCCTTTTCGCTCTCACTGTCTTGAGATACCATTCTTTGACTAAAGTTGGCCAGAATTTTGGGTCTTTATAAATCTTGTATTTTGTCTGTCTTTATTTTTATATAGATACAGCCAAATCCATTGTAATACAATCTGTCTTGAAATAATTCTGATGGTGGATAACGAATAATTAAGTGTTTTTAAACGTAATAAAATAAATTACTGTAATAATTCTTGCCATAAAGTAGAGCTCATGTTGGGAATATAACTCTGTTACGTAACATGTCCTTAAAGAAGAATTAAAACCGGATAACCTTCCATTAGACTAAATTTTTTGTAATAACTCTTCGTACTCACTTTGGTTATCCTTAGTTTTCATTTTCTATTAATTCTTCTTTTGCTGTTACAATTCTTATTAACCTCTGAGGCGTAAAAAGAAAACTATTATTTTCGGCAATTATATCATTTGAAAAGAAAAATCAACCCATTTTTACCTTTTAAATTTTTTATTACAGCATTAGTTTAGAGCTAAAATCAGCTCATCTTCAACCTTTGCATCATCCTATTTTACATGTTTTTCTATCCACAACTTAAACCGTTTTTATTAGGCGAAACATTTATTAAAGGAGATAGCGTTATAAAAATTAAATATTAGATAAATTGTATGTTTATGTCACACAAACGTTGCGTAATTGAAATTTAGTATAAAAAAATATAATAATTCTACTATTGAGTTTTTTTTTTACCGCACCCGGACCATATTCCATTCATAAATAGAATTTATTTATGTTAGGGCGAGATGACGATTTGGATTGGATTTTGGAGTTAAAATGAAGTTGTAGATAAGAAAACATGTAATACAGAATGATGGAAAGGTGAAAAAAAAACCCACTGTAATAAAGAATTTAAGAACGAAAAAATACTATATGGCCATGAAATAATATAATTGTTATAACATTATGACTCTGGGAAAATATTTAACAGAGATTTATTTTTGAAACATTATTTTCATGTTTGTTTGATTAAATCATTATGATTGATTTTTTTAGTCTCGCCCTACGTTTTATCTGGAGGTGGTAGGGGACCAAAATTTTCTTAATGAATGGCGGATAACAAGTTGGTGTCCAAAAAACTTGGTCATGCACTGATTTAATGATTTTACCGTTACTCAATCACGATCTATTTTAGGGTAGGTGATTTCATCTCTAAGTAGTTGAAGTTGGCTACGTTACTCTCGTATTCTCGTACTAAGTTTTAACGTTAACTCTGAGCGTCATATAAACTATCGTTTGTTCATTTCTTCTAATTTAACTGTATTATAGTGTTTGAATTTTGCTGGCCTTTTCCGTGTTTAATTTTCATATATTAAGAGTGCTACCAATGGGTAGTTTCTCTACATGTCTGTTCATATCATGATGATCTTATTTCAAATTTACTGGATGTATTATTATAGGGGTATTCATGTTGTTGTGTTAAATGTTATA
>NW_027107553.1:998305-1011165 GCF_000696795.3 Halyomorpha halys | reverse complement strand
ACCAAGTAACAGACTCTCAGCCATGTTAAATGTTATTTCGTTTTACCACGGTAAAAGAAGGCAATTTTTTTCGATTTAACATGAGTTTTTCCATTTAACACGCTTTAACATGTTAAACCAAAGATCATGAATACCCCTTATGTAAATACAGTTGTAAATATCATTAAATAAGTAAAATAATTTTCTTACATTATTTAAAGTTGTAATAAATTATGCTACTCTTCAAATACAAAGATACAAGGCCACTAAAGATATCCACAACGAATTATACTTCTTAATCTGAAACTTCTTCTTTTTGCTCTCAAGTAAAATGTATCTGTAGTTTACCTCTCATATACAGAATTATTTATTTGCAATCTCACTTTTATTTCAACTTTCAATGGAAACAGAAACTGGTTTTGCCTATGGTTATAATTGTAATTGAGTTTAATTAATTTTTTTTTATAGTTTAGTACTGCGTCATTAATTTCTGTAATGAATGTAGAGAATTAATTAATTTTCTATCACTGATTTCCTTCTTGATTAAGTATGTTAACTGTTTTGGAGTAGAATATTACAAGAGCTGTATGTAGAGAAGAGGTCTGCTTACTATTTATTGGTTGTATAAATCGCTATGTAACCCTATTGTTTGTAATTATTTAAATATTAGGTTATTACAAGGATCATCTCGTACGAAACGCGTTTTAGTGATTTCCGTTGGATCTTACGTAATACCTTTTCAAGGCTGATTCCTCAACGCAGGTGACACCAGTGAGGAAGAATTTGTTTTTCGGTCGCCTTTCAAACAAGAAGATTTATGAAATATATTATATTGTAGTTAGATTTTTGTTACACTACCACAATAGAAAAATCTCGTCCTATTTTTAAAAAAAAATGTGTTACGTGATGCCTTACATGTTTTTGATTCAAATTCAAATAAATTCAGGAGGTGATGGTAGGTTATTCCAGTAGGTTAGGTTTTTCTTTTTTTAATTTTAGATTGCCAGCCAGTTTATCTAAAGATAATTCGTAAGCAGTAATATATTCCCAGATTAGCCGAATTTTGATAACGTCTAATTTTTCAAGACACTGATCTAATAATTTGATGTTTTAGTTATTAGTATTTTTCATTACGACTGTTATTATTTCTGTAACACTTAATTCAGTTATAATTTTTCTTTCTACTTAATTTATTAGTTGTTAATTCATCCCCTTTATTAATAAGGGCATTGTTAATAGTGGATTTTATTACTCCTTAGCAACCTCACCGTATTTATATTTCAATAAAATTGAACTATAAACAAACCGCAGAATAAATAACATTCCAAAGTTTTTAAATTTTGAGATTTACCGATATTTTAATGCTTTTATTCATGATTTCAATAATCTTTATTTTATTTGAAAACGAGTTGCTCTTACCCCATATAAACATTATTCTGCTCATTAACATAAAGTAAACTAGATTGAAAAACACGAACCCATTTCCCTTCTCTCTCTGTTTCTCACATATATAAAAAAAAAAAAAAATTGTACATCCTATTAGTAAACTTGTATTAATAAACAGAAAGTATAAATCACAATTATAGAAGAATATAGAAACACTTTTATAAAAATAATCATGAAACCATTTAAGATATTTTGCTATGATTTATTTATTTACGTATCTGGAAGTGGATTCTCTGAGCATTGGTTATCGACTCCCTTGTGAGTAACACTTGAAAATCCTGTTTTTCAATTCGCAATTTATCTCTGTTATGTGTAATATTCTATGCCTTAATATATTCCTCTTTATCGAAAAATAGATAATTTACTAAGTATAAAATGTAACGTTCATGTTATTTATGCCCTTATTCATTCAGTCCATGTTGTCCGTATTAAATTTCGTCTTTAGTAAGACTTGTGGCATTATTTTATTCGGATGTGGCCTGATTAGTAATGTTTGTACTCAATTTAGTCATAGTTTGCTAATATGACGTCTAGGATAAATTAAAGTTTCGTGGAATTTTGTTTGTGGTCTCAGTGTTTGTTCCAGTTGCTAATTACGTCAGTTCCAATGTACGGACACCTCAAAAGTACCTTAGTAGAAAGTTCTAGAAGTGGAAATTTTTGTTTTCACTCTATAGACAAGGGTATTTCCTTTTTTTAAATTAATATTTTGTTGAAGAGCTGAAGTTCTGTGCAGCTCGGAATATTGTCACGTTGTGAATTAAATGCTATAAATCAAACTGTATTAAAAAGATAATGTTAAGTTATAGAATATTTATTTAGCAGTCTTCAATGAGACGGCATAAAGGCTATATTACATCCCTATCTATTCTTCTGTATTCTCTCTTAAAACAAGCTATTTGCTAATCCTTTCTCACGTCCTTCGCTGATAATTATTACGTTTTTAAGTTTCAGTTAAGAGTTTTCTGGTTTTATTATTTTTTTTTTTATTGTTTTATCCTCTATTTGTTGATCTATTTTTAAAACCGAATAAAGAAGTATTCTTTTCTATTTATTCTACCATTCCTAAGAGTGGTGTATGTGGATTATGTAGGAAATAAGATAAGAAAATAATTATTTTTATTTATTAAAACATATTTCAGTGCTATAATATATAATTTTTCAATTATTTGTATCTTCACGAACTTATTTTAGTTAACTTAGTTAATGTATCATAACTGCGTTGTCATCACTCATAGAAAGGTTACTATTCCACTATAATTATATGTTTATTCGCCTTAATTTTTATTTTATTTGTGTTTCTGTTAATCAAATATTGGACTTGAAACATCTTTGGAATATATGGTTTAGGAGAACTGGTTTGATTTCTCTGTTATAGATTTTTATCTATCTTTGTTTAGCCAGTTCCATTTACTGTTCTTGGGTAGTTTCTTGTTACTACAATGAAATGAATCTGCCTCGCATATTAATTACACGTGAAGTGTAATTAATATGAAGACGAGACCTGTTAGGCCGAGGTACTTATTATCGTTAATGAAAATATACCAACCTTTCCCCAAGAGTAAAAAAATCCAATTGCTGATTTTAAAGTTGGGGAGCATAAAAAAACAAAACAACTAAAATAATACAGTAAGCAAAATAATAAAATAAAATATGCTTTACAATTAACACACTAATTTAACAATATTAAATATAAACAAATAAAATAAAAGTATGCGTGTTATAAAAATAATAATATATTTATACCAACCAAAAGGATCCTTTCTCTAATTATAGAACTAATAATGAACAAAAGAAAAAGAAAATTAAGATGCTTAAATATTAAAAAACCTAAACCTTAGTTTTATAGAATAAACATAGACAAAAAATAAATAAAGTGATTAACTCTCTAATAATATATAATTAATATAAAACAAAACACTCGATATTTGATTTAATAACAAAAGAAAGTCACTCACAGTAGATGGAAGAATAAAAGCTTGTCGATATGTGCATGTCGAATAAAAAATAGATCTCTTCTATCGAATCTCTTCCAAGATGGCGGCCGTAGTCCAAATGGTGAAGGGCTTGTGACGATTTGACAGGCGATGGCCGCTCGCAATACTCCTAAGACTCGGAGACTATACAGTGGCATTGAGCCGATGGGTGATTGAATCCCTACCTGGTGGGTGGACCACAAATTCAGTGCCTCAGAAAATTTGGGGTAGACTCCCAAAGTAATGGCCGATGGACTATGGGGAATCTAGTCTGCGCTACGTAAGGTTTACAAATTAACGTATGTAATACCTTAAAAAACATGGAGTGGACTGCTTAGGAGTCCCCATAAGCTTGTCTGGATGTTTAATAGTTCCTCATTCTGGACTCTCCTTGACACGAGGTCTTCATAAACTCACGAAACTCTTATGCATAAAAAATCTGCCTTAAAGAAGTATTATAACCTACCAATTTTCAAACAAATGTTTTAATTATTAAAAAAAAAATACAAAATAAAACATGGACAAAAGTCAACTGCAAAGGTGATGATAAAAACAAATATATATTAAAAACAAATCTTTCTTTGGGTTTTAAAAACACACATATCACTTATCTAAGTGTCAAAAGCTCGTTTAAGTTTCAAATTAGAATAAGCATTTGTTTTAGGTATTAGCTTAGGTATCAGTTCCTGAGATATGATTGAGTAATGATTCTGGGGTAAAATAAGTTTTAAGTTTGATCGCGAATCGCCTTGATATACTTTGTCGAATTGGTTTTTCACGCCCCAGAATTCCCCTAGACAATACTTCCTGCTTCGGACTACGGTACCGTTACTGTAGTTAGTCTTATGGGGCATCAGTTCCAACATTTATAAATCTGAAGAGCCCTCAAAATATTTTCGATAGTTTTCAAACCTAACTGCGTTGGAATGTCTCTTCCGATAAACATTCCCACGCCGTTAGATTTGTGAGGAATGGACAGTATTTTGGGGGCTCTTGAGTGAAACGAAATCATAATAAAAATTCGTTTTCAAGAAATGTTTAACATTTCTTTGCATAAACCCGAGTTATATGTAATTTTATTCCTCAAAAACTGCAGCAATACATTTACTCTTTTAAAAAATTCTTAAAATTTACTTTCTTGTTACGTTTCAGCAACATAAGTTTAATTTAATTTCTCAATATAACTTTGAAGTAAAATAATTTAAAAATATAATTATAAATATTTTTGACTTTTTTTTTTAAATCATGAAATTAATATGGTTTATTGTGTTAAAAACTGTAATTTTATCGTGGAATATTGTTTACTCTACCAGTATTATTTAACTCTATCAATAATTTATTGTAGTTCGTTAAAAAATTGATACTTCTGTATGTGCTTGTACTTGTACACTTAAGTTTGTTAATTATCGTTCAGAATGACCTGAAGGTTCCATATGTTTGAAACATGATTTAGCTAGAACCAGGCATTAATCCTTCCATGATAAACTCAGTAATCACCCAAATCCACTGTTTTCTAACCTAACCATATTTCCTCTTGTATACCTGATAATTCTCCCAGGCTTTTCAAAAGAAGATTCAATTCTAGAAATGTTATTGTATTACCCATCGGTAGAATCTCCACAAGTCTGTATCATGCCATTGTAACATCACATTTAATAGTTGTATATTTATGAGATACAATTAAATTTAAAAAAAAGATTATTAATATGTGGTAAATATAATAAATTATGATTACTGTTCGACAGGATTGCTTAGATTCTTTTCAAGTATGGGTAGTTATATTGTATCAACCTGTTTAAACTATTGAGTTTTCTCATTGGTATATAATTTTTCTTTCAATTCGTGGATTTGGCTCGCTTTTTTTACATATAATTTATTTATTGTTATTTACAACTGTATATATATATATACATCAAGTAAATTTGCTGTAAGTGCTCTAATGACATGATACAAACATGTGCAGTATCTAACCATTGATAGAACTCCAAAAATATTTCAAGAGGAGAAGATCTCGAGGCCATCTTCTTTTCGGACGCCTAGGAGGATCATTATTCACTGACAATTGGCATGTGTCATCGGCATTCGTGATGAGAATAGTGTTAGGATGGGTTGGGATGTCAGCTCTAAAAACTGTATAAAGGATAGAACCAAGGATACTACCCTGAGGTACACCAGCAGACTGAGGAAATAGGGATGCATAAGCGCTGTTGTGATTTACTTGAAATAACCTGTCGGAGAGATAAGAACGGATAATGAGAAACTATGTAGGGGGTAGGAATCTTGTATAAGCAGTCTTGGGTGCCAGACTCGATCAAAAGTCCTTGCCTTTAAAAAAAAAAACTGTGAGAATTCTTTAAAATATGTCTTTAATTATTTGTAACTACTATACCTCCGCGTTTTTTATAATTTGTCATTCAAACGATTTAAATTAATGGTTTGTAGATGGTTATTATAAAAGGACATAATATTTAACAGAGTTCAATTTAATTTCAAATTCTATTCTTATTTCAACGTTTATGGATGTTTGGTCGTCTATACTTTGACAGCTGATAAGAACTAATCCTTTGAAAACATATTATCTCCTCTGATAACCAAGGTTTTACTAACTTGAACATAACTCAGTTTGGGTGTATATCTTAAAAAACATTTGTTTTTCTTTTTGTTTAATATGACTGGTTATAATGGATTGCAGCATCTTTGTTTTGCTGTCCTTCAACTGTATATAATAAATTTTGTAAAATTAACTAACCTTAGTAACTACTATATACTATACATATACACCTGTAAAAAATCCTGTTAAATTTTATAACACTTAACAAACTTCATTTCTTTAATTTAAATTATGTTTATTTTACTCTATTGCGTATGATACACATGTTGAAAGTCATTTAAGCATTAAAATCAACAAGAAAAATTAAAATTGGATTTTTGAATTGCAAAAATACTAATTTATATTTTAATTATCCTCTACCCTTAAGTTCTCAGAAGTTAACAAGTCCGAATTAGGAATTGAAAATTATTCAATTTAATTTGTATCCGATTCATATCTTAACGTAACATCTTCATTCACTCATGTCTTCAAATAATAATCTTCTATTTGGAAAATGAAAAAAATTATTTATTTTATGTATTGTTTATAATATGGAATGAAAATATTTTAAAACTAAATAGAAAAATATATATTTTAAATTTGCGTGCATAATTTTTTTGTTTTTTTTTTTGGTAGGAAGATTTAAAAAATAGAAGTGAATTTAAAATTCGATTTATAAACTGAAATTTTGCATAGCTTTTATGAAATCCCTAAACTATGGAACAGATATATTTTTTATATAATGAATAAACATATAGATAATTAAGACATTTCTCTTTTTTTTTTTCCATACATATTTTCGTGTCAATTCCCTTACTTGGCTACAGATATAATTGAAATTGTTCGTTCAGAAACAACCCATTCAATTTTAGTCAATTTTAAATATTCCGACATGATGTATGAATGAATATGAGTAGGAAATATATTCCAAAAAAATAGTTTACTTAAGGAAAAATTAACGAAAGGAAAAAAATTTAAAATGTGAACTACTTTTAGTTATGCTATTTGGTATGTATTTTTATATAGTTCCACATAATGAGTAGCAAGATTCATTTCTCGGGACCGCAGATGAATTAAAATTAACTGCACCAGGTGGGAATCGACTCCACAACGTTCTGAACCGAGAGCGCTGGGACCTAAGCCCCAACCCGGACGGCCTTCACGTTCTTCATTTTATACATACGTATATACCTAATTGTACTAGCTATGGCTGATGTAAGTCTTCCTGGGAAGACAGCTAACTGCTACTTTCGAACTAAGGATTAGGGAAAAAACTTCGATCGATGAGTTTGGTGTGGGTCAGTAGAACAGAACCTTGACTTCTATAATACTTTCAAGATAGTGCTCGCCTGCTGAGTTGCATTATCTGATAATTTGAGTTGTGTTCAGTATCACACATCATAACTGACTTATTGAAATCCTAGTTACTTGCCTTTGAAGTTTTTTGTTGTATTTTACAGATTAGTGCTCATACATAACTAAGTCCAGTTCGAAAAATTAATTCTTTTCCGAGAAGAGTCAAATCCTTTACAGCTTCATACTCCGTTAAATGTCTTGTGGGCGCCATAAATCGAAATTGAAACAAATTCAGATCTACAACTTGTTTACTTTCGTAAAAACGAGCGTTTACTTGGAAGCAACTGCAGTAAAACTGACTAAACACAAACAATAGAGAAAACCTTTAATGAATTCAATTTCAAAGTAAATTAAGTGCAATAATTTACTGGTTGTATCCAAATCTTGGATATTTCTGTCTCATAAACAAATCATTAAACATTAAGATGTGGAAGTAATTTACTTAAAATAGGATTTGTGGTTAAGTTATATGGTGGTGCATTAATATTTTTCAGAATTGTTTAACTTTAACTAACTGATCATAAATCTATATGCACATGGAAACGATAAAATCTATTCACTCTCTTTCTTTTGACTTCTAAACCAGAGCCCACTCCTACGTCCAATGGCATTGAGATCTGCTTACAGAATTAATGGAAGTGTAACTAGACTTCTACTATCAGCTACAAACACGATTAGAACACTCTATCTTGTTCATACATTTCACATGTAATCGCTTGCAGTTGTATAATTTTCTAAATAAATAAACGTTATAATCCCAAACACAAGATCCCGTATCTTACCAAGTATTATGTTAGTACTAATTGTGAAATGTTTAATGTTGTGAAATCAAATGTAATATTTGTGATACGTAGCAGAAATGTCCTATACTTGCGACAGTATTTTTTTTTAATTGCTATCAATTTCAAATATTAATATACGTTATTCAAAATATTTATTGTAGCTAAAAATTACATTTACCGGAAGTATGATATATTTTATCAGGAAAAACTCTTTTATCTATCAATTAACTGATAACTAAAATAGGAAGTTTAGATAACGAGAAAAGAATCATCATCGAAGATTGTTTGCTAACATAATTATATGTCTATCTGATATAAATATTAAATTTAATCTTATATTTCAACTTTGTATACCTTAGTTTTTATAGCATTAATTTGATCTTATCTCAATTTACTCGTGAATCACTTTTTTCTTCTTCTTTTATTGGGACATATCGTTTCGCTATGGGGTCCCTTGATTACTTCCAATAGCCCTGTTTCAGTTGCATATTAACAGTGATAACTGACTATTCATACAGGACTCATGTTGGCAATTTCTTTTTATACATTTCGAAATGGACCTCTTCTTCCATATATTTTTCATATATCGTGATTTTGAGGAGCAGGCGTGACATCTACCTACTTTAAACTTATAACCTGAAAGGCCTCGTGTACCTCTGTTGCTTCAAGTACACGGACTGCATTCTGGATTGCCTATGAATGATCTCAGTCTTAATAACAACCCAAGGATTACTGATACAGGCTCTATTCTTGAAACTATTGGACTACATTGTTGATATTTATTAAGATGTGGTATTGAATTCGTTGAAAAATATATTAAAAAAATGATTCGGTGTGCGCATCACATAACTTACAATTACCACCTCTGAACATTTACTATAATAATTGTATTATTTTTTACTATTGCTATAAAAATTCGTATTTTAGGGCTTCTCGACACGGGAATGACGAGTGTCAACTTTGCTTGCCAAGACAGTACAATGGCATAACAAAGCCATGACAAATAATTTCCGATCGGGAACGGTCGAATATGCTCGGTAATCTCCAATTTTTAACTGCCCATTTATCTTTTTTCTCTTTTAGTTTATTTCTAAATTCGTTCATAGTTCATATATATGTATTTTTCTATTATTGTTGACAATCTAACATGGTTAATTTTGTCAAATGATTAATGCTAAATGTATTTTGGAGAACTGTTTTGAAAATTTAGTATTGAAGCCCTTTTAAAACTATTTCAAAGAGGATAAGATAGCTGATATTAAATATCACTTCTACTTGATTGTATATTGAAATACCACGTTCAATCTAAATAGTAAGAGCTGATTCTATAAAGTGTAGGTTGATTTGAGCGAAAATATTGTCAAGTTTATTCGATTTAAAAATCAAACTAAAACAGAATTTAAGTCAATAATGGAAAATCAGGTTGTTTTATTTAGATTTTGAGGAGAAATTTTTCTTCTTAAAACAATTATGTACTGCTCAATATTTGAAGTGGTACAGCTGATGGGAAGTGATATTGTTGCAAACTTACTCAGTGTATCGAATTCCTACTTTCCTACAAAATGTTTCTATCTGATATAAGTAAAAAAATAAATAAGTAATTAATATCTCATAATAAATAAATCATTAATATCTAAAAATTGAATTCATAAGAAAATTTAGTCATAGTTTTGTTTATATATAATTTTTGATCTACTATCGTTTCTGTCTATGATGAGTAATAAATTATGGAAAGAATAATGATAAAGATAAAAATTTCAAATATAAATTGAAAGAGTCTTAATTGTTGCATAAAATGATAAAGAACTAATTTTTACAATATCTAAAATTATGATTAAAGACATTCGAAAAAACTTTTGATATAATTTATGGTCAGGGATGAAACCGAATGTAACTTGGTTTAGCTCGTTTTCGGTGAAACTAACAGTTTTACTTCATCTTAAATTTTCTAGTGATGTAACTTAGAACAGGGGATTACAGTAACCGAAAATTCAGAATACAACTGGTGACAATATTTAATTTTTTCGGTCAGAGATTGAAATTGTATCCGTCACGTTATCTCGTTATTCGATGCCCTTTTTGACCTTTATTCATTCTTTTATTACCAAAATTTCAACATGTTGCGACGTTGTTAAGGTGACGCCTTAACTCACGCGCCTACAGCGGCAATCTTTACTCAAGTAACTTAGCATTGAGTTTTTTCAATACACGTTATTAATAAATTTAGTGTTTAGTTAAAGAGCATTTGATTGGCTGTGTCTCCGTCCCGGGCATTCGGCACCCTTGGCACGCTGGCTATTTATTAATTACAATTGAACATAATGACGTATCAACACGAAGGCTAAGATGGCGGTTTATTTCTTTCCTAACAATGCCGCCCTACTCTTCAATAACTATCATATTTATACTACTATCTGGTTTTCGCTGAATTTTCTTTTTTTGTAAAATCAATCCCACACAAATCTCCGCCAATCAACACCATGTTTACCCATAGCAGATGCGAGACAAACACTTCCGCGTTCTCTACATTCTCCAGTCGTTTATTCGATAAGCTTAATTCATAATACCATTAAAACTCTGTTATCAAATGTTTTGTTTTGACTTAATTGTTAACAATAATATTACAGTTTAGGAAATACATACACCGTACTATCTATTTGTTCATAATATTACCGGAAAACGTACTCGATAACATTATCTGTTCCAAAACCAGCCTATTCCTCCAACGTTTTGCTTTCGTATAGTTTATTTTTAACAAAGACGTATAAAATTGTGAGTGTTGCTATAGATATTCCTAATTGATAAGTGCAAGATACTGACTGAGGAGAAATCCGTTCATGTCCTTTGGTTATTGTTACTACCTTGGGTTTTATCACTAGTTATCCATGACCTCTAATCGTTTTAGGAAGATAGACTTTCTCGTAGTTCCGTATTATCTAATAAACTTTTATTTACAATGAAATGTCCTATTATTTTTCTTATTAATAAATTAATATTATTTTTTTGGAATACTTGAGTATTATATTTTTTTTTTTTTGGCCAAACAAATACTTTAAATTCTCGATTTTATTGCTTAGAACTTCTTTTGTAGCATTAAATATCTTCTAAAGGTATTATGACGAATTGTTTTAAAATTAAATTGGTTTCTCATTTGATCAGAAGTTTAAGATATTCTGAATTAAAAATAAAAAAAAAATCTGTTATCATCATCATTCAAACTTTATTTTTTAAATTACCCTTCTTCAAGATTGTTTATTAAAATTCTTGATGGTATTTTTTAAAATTCTAGATACAAATTTTATTTTTCTATTAAATGACACAGAACGTAATATTTTTTATTAAATAAATCAATATTATCGATAAATAGTCTCAACACAAAATAGTCGAGAAATTGAAAAAAAATATATAGGGTGTTTTTTTAAGCCCGATAGAACTTGAAATTGTAAAAAATAACACAAAAAATTAAATTGTAATCAAAATTTTTTTTTTATTCGAAAGATCAATACGTGACATTAACATTTGAAAATGATTTCGGGCATATGGGCACCGCGGCTGTTCTTGACGAACCGCATTCTGTAAAATTGTGTACAGCGATGAGGCGCATTTTTGGCTTAACGGGTTTGTTAATAAGCAAAATTGCCGCATATGGTCGTGCGATTTGACACCTCTCGATTATTTCCTGTGGGGCTACGTGAAGTCACTGGTTGATGCTGATAAACCAGCAACAATTGACGCCTTGGAGGCCAGCATTGTTCGTGTTATTCGTGACATACGGCCAGCAGTGCTCGAAAAAGTGGCCCAAAATTGGACGTCCAGAATGCGCTTCGTCAAGAACAGCCGCGGTGCCCATATGCCCGAAATCATTTTCAAATGTTAATGTCACGTATTGATCTTTCGAATAAAAAAAAAATTTTGATTACAATTTAATTTTTTGTGTTATTTTTTACAATTTCAAGTTCTATCGGGCTTAAAAAAACAGCCTATATTAAAAGTAATATTTTTTTTTTTATCTTACCCATTTTACCTAAATAAACATTTATTTTGAGTGATGCCTGTTCATCAATTAGTTCATTTGTATCGTCAGTTATATGATGTAAGTATATAGTAAAATATTTGAGTGGTAACTACTGTTGCTTGAGCATTGGCTAGGAATGTTTTAATCGACTATCTCTCCTAAGGCAGATGGGAAAGTAGGTTGTTCACGTAACCTATTTTCTTTTAGCAGGTAGCATTGAGCATTTAGTTAAGTTACTAGAAGATCATATTTACTATATACATACTCTCAAAAATATATATGGTATATATTTAATACATGCACATCATTTAACATAACACGATAACTCTGTTACTGGTTGTTTGGCTTACCACATAAAATAAATAATGCTCACTTCTTATTAATACTCTGATATATCCAGTGAAATATATATGGTATATATTGTCAACTTGATATATTTCTTACATTTTTCTTATCTTTCCTCTTGTTAAAGAGTTTTACTAACTGTAAAAATAAAGGACATTACTTAAAATTCTATCGTGTTAGCAGTTATATAATGGTCTCAAGAGGTATAGAAAGAATAAAAATAGAATATAATGTGGTTAGCTATGGGAAGACTAACTGGTGTAGCAAATGATGTTCATTTGGCTCATTGTTTTCCACCTTCAAATGATTTCTCGACAAATTGAAATGAGTTGGAACGCATGCAAATTAACGAGATATAGTTTATTTATTTA